>NC_056540.1:33115000-33315000 GCF_910596095.1 Thunnus maccoyii
CAATCAGTTTTGTAGTCTCGTGAGTCATGGAGTCTTTCCTATGTATGGAAGGAGTGTATTTATTTAGACAGACAACTTTCTGATTCCATTCAAAAACTGCATTAAAATATTATTTATTAAAATTAATTTGTGGTTTCTCATCTTTAATCATTATTAGAAATATCACTGTTATTTTGAGTTAATATTTTCCTCTTTATGTTGCTTTATTTCTGCTCTGGTGATGATGGGAGATGTCTCGCAGTGCAGGACATGATGTTATTTCCCAATACCGAAAACTTGGTGAAGGCCAAGGTAGCAGTGTACATGTAAACCTGCTCACTGCTGCCTCTGTGTTTAACGGCAGCTCACCTTGTGTGTGTGTGTGTGTGTTTGTGTGTGTGTGTGTGTGTAGATAGATTTCACACCTGACTCCCCCCGTTGCATCTTAACATCAGACATTAGTTCAGCTCTCGTTGTTTTTATGTATCCCAGCACATCCTTCAACAATTATCTCCACTCATTAATTCCTCTCAGCTCGTCTTCCTCCGGCCGTCCACGTTTGTGACGCTGCGTCGGTGTAACATCATCATGTACAAACGCAGAAATGCAAACATGCGTGAAGAAATCTGCTGCACGCCGCACCTGAGCCAGCCTCCGATGAACCGAGGTCAGACGTCGTGTCGGAAGGCGTCGGTTCGCTGTTTCATCAGCGCTCGCTCACTCGTCGAGTGAAGTGAAGTGAAGCGCGAGTCAGTATGTAAATGAGAACGAGGAGAAGCTCCAGACAAACAGGGAGCAGGATGTAAACAAGGAAAAATAAGTATTAAGACCTCTGTTAGGGGAAAAAAGACCTGAGAACATTATTTTTCTGTATATGTAATTTTTTTTTAATTATATTATTTTCCATTTCTGCCAAGTCTGATGCCACTAAATCTTACAACACTGCACCTTTAAAGGGCACCTGATCACCCAGTTAGTTCACCAGCCTGCTAGAAAAGTCGCTAGATGTCACTAGATGGCGAAGGAGGTGTGCTAACTTGCATGATGTCATAATGTTAACTACACATATGCAAAATGAAGTCAAACTAAACTCATTGAAACTCCTGACGGTGGTTTGTACGTGCTGCTCTCTGCTGGACAACATTGAAATGCAACACAGCTCCTCCCTTCATGTTCTGTGTTGTGATTTGATTTAAATGAAAAATTCATGTCATAATGAAAACAATCCAAACAGCTGAGTAATTGTCCTTTTAACATGTTTTCATTTCATTATGACACAATAAACACATATATAAAATGGAAATACATACAACAATGTGTATTATACTCCTTCATTTCTTTGTTTAATTTGTTTTCATTTACGTCAGAGCTGCAACGATTAATTGATTAGTTGCCAACTACTAAATAAATCATCAGCTATTTTGATGATCGATTACTCGTTTTGAGTCATTTTTTCCAGATTCTCTGATTGCAGCTTCTTAAATGTGAATGTTTTCTTGTGTCTTCAGTCTTCTGTGATAATAAACTGAATATCTTTGGGCTGTGGACTGTTGGTCGGGACAAAACAACCAAAAAATATTCAGTTTACTGTCATAGACGACTAAAGAAACTAGAAAATATTCACATTTAAGAAGCTGGAACCAGAGAATTCTTTAAAAAACGACTCAAAACGATTAATTGATTATTAAAATAGTTGGCGATTAATTTAACAGTTGGCAACTAACAGAGTGTTGTTGCAGCTCTAATGGGGATTACACTAAATTTACCATGTGAGCTGTTATTTTTTTACCCAGACTTTATTTGTTTGTGCTGGTCGTGCCCTCAGCTATCAGCCATTATTTGAATATCGGCTTTTATATAAAATAAATGAAACTTAAAGAACAGAAAGCTGGAAACTCGTTTTGATAAATACTTTTTTGGATGAAGAATTACACTCGCAAAGTCTGAATTCATGACAGATTCAGTCTGTGGTCTAATCATCGCAGAGGTCACCTGTGACATCTCAGAGTCATTCTTTTTCTCAGGTAGCAGGTTAGCAGCACCGTTAGCTTAAACACAGAGAATTAGAGAGATTAGCTTCATGCTAATTTCCCCTGCAGTCCTGAGCTGCTGGCAGAATATTAACCAGCTCAGGTTTTATAAAGACATTCAGCGTCCTCCTCCTCAGGTAGACTGTAAGCAGACTTTGGATAAATCCAGCTGGCTTTGTGTTAATATTGTTTCCTCCGACTTATCCTCCATCATTTTTTTTTTCCTCGCTGTGGAAGAAGCAGTGGCCCCCAGCGCCCAGGGGCCTCACTGCCATCTTTTATTATTTATGAATCTGATTAATAATCTGCCACCCTGCTGCAGGAGAGGCTGAGATCCATAAAAGCACCCAGAAGAAAAGCAGCACCGGGGTGTAATTCCACCTCAGCGTGCTGCAGAGAAGAAAAGAGAAGAAATCATCATCTCCCACATGCTTAATGAGAATAAAAGCCGAGACAATGCTGCTCGGAATCCCAGACTCAGCTTGTTAAACTGAACTTTTTATTGAGGTTCAATCAAAGCGGCGGGGGGTTAAACACTGCAGGGGGTGGAGGGAGGCGGTGTGTGTGTGTGTGTGTGTGTGGAGGAGATCGAAAGCTCAACCAGTCTGTTCACTATAAAACTGCATTCGTGTGGTTTCTTGTTTATTGAACAGGTGAACAGAAATAGAAAAGTAAAACATCTCTAAAGTCCTGAACTCACAGTGAGCTTTGTCACATAAACCCAGTGGACTCTTGTTGTGTGAATGACACAGTTTTGGAGATGTTGGAAGAGGGATGTCAGATTCTTTTTGATGGAGTTCGGCTACCACTTTGCTTCCAGCAGAAGGCTAGCAATCAGTCTGATATTAGTGTTTATAACTGTATGTTTCTGAATGCTAACTATTAACTTGATGTAGAGATGTAGCCCCAACAAACACAAACAATCACAACAAATGAACCTGTTATCACAGCTCCCTAAATCAATGACTTTATCAAACGTTGATTGATCCAAATTATTGTTTGTTTGTCCAATTCTGAAGCAAATCTGTGCAAAACCTTCATGTCAAGTTCAGCTTCAGTGAACTACGACATGTGACTTCCTGCCGTCGACCAGAAATCATTATGACAGTGTTGACCTTTGAGGTGACGGAGAGCCGGAGAGTCCAGATCATATTAGTGGTGTGTCTGCTCTGCTGGAGTATAAAATGCTTCACTAAAGAGATGCAGTCAGTCGTCAGACAGCAGTCTATAGTACAGAAACATCATTTGTATAAACTGTGAACTTATTGTCCAGTTAGCAATCACACTAGCAAGCTTCCAAAATCAAAGTTAGCAACCCTAAAGGAGAGAGAGAGATGCAGTGAAGATAATATGAGAGTCTTTGGTGATGAAGTGATGAGTCACTAGCTGACCCAGCCGGGCTAACGCCGAGCAGCTAGTCAGTCACAATATCTCCTGCAGTTTTTCTCTATTTTCTCTCTTCTGTTTACTTCCCTCTGACATTTTCTTCTCTATTGCACACAATTTCATTCAATAAAAAGTGACTGAAGAGGGAAAGTAAAGCTCTTAGAGCTAAAAAAAAAAAAGTTGTCACGTTAGCTTAGCTCGGTCGCTAACGTAAGTTCAGCTTTGCCTTTAAAACAGCAGCAGTTCTCCTCAGAGACCATCTTTTGCAGGACTCCTTGTTCTTCTTGTAGCTGAAGATAGTTCTTTATGACTCTGGCTGGATGTTTGGGCTCGTTGAATCTAAACATCTAAAGTGACTAAAACTTTCTCTCAATACTTTATGTCCAATAAATTAAAATCCTAAAACCAAAGCTCCATTTTTAACCGTGTGGATAACACATTTAAACTTTGACTTTTAAAAGAAAACAGATGTTCTTAGTAGGTGTTCAGGCCTCATTGTACTGCAGCAAGTTGTCCAGACTCAACTTCTGACTGCAATAGTTTGAAAACTTCTTCTGAATGGAACATTTATAAAAGCATGTAAATGAAGTGCTTCACCATCAGACCGACTGATAGCACATGATGTTTTTTCCTGCTCCTCCCCAGTAATTCAGGTTCAGCAGATGGTGAACCCAGAACAAACGCCGCCTCTGAGGTCACTGCGACTTATCGGACCGTGACCTCTGACCCCCTGACGGCTGAATGTGTTGGAATAAATGAGCAGGTATTAGAGGGCCAAACACAGCGGGCCCGGCAGTAAGTGGCAGTTTATGGAAATGAGAGGTGATCTTTCCACCTGGGCGCGATAACCCCGGCGTTAATCCTCGCTTCCCGACCTCCTGCTGCCCTCCCGCTCAACACTTTCATTAGAGTTTAATCGCTGCACGAATAAAGAAAGTAAACTGCTTTTTAAAAAAAAAGCTGCTGCTGCTGCTGCTGCTGCTCGGCTGAAGAGACACAACTATGTCCAACATGTCAAAGTGTCTCTAACTCCGGTGTTGTGGTGAAGTTTTCCACCTGTGTAACACGGAGCTGCTGTTTCCTGCGGCCTGAAAACTCTTTGTCTGTTGCTCAGATCTTTTCTTTTCTTTCTCCTTCTTTCATTTCCTGTCTGCACGTTTATTTCTCTGCCATCTCATTTCTCATTACCGCCTTTTTCACCAACAACCTTTTTCATTCCTACGTACATTCTTCATATTCTTTTGTTTCCTTTTATTTGCTTTGTTCCTTTTTTTTTTTTATATTTTTCTCTTTTCATTCAATACCTCACCTTTACTTTCCTCCCTCCTTCCTTATTTCCTTCCTTCTATACCTCCTCCTTTCCTCCCTACTTTCTTCATTCTATACCTCCTCCTTCCTTCCATCTGTACCTCCTCTTTTCCTCCTCCCTTCCCTCCTTCCTTTGATACCTCCTACTTTCTTTCTATACCTCCTCCTTTCCTCCTTCCTTCCTTCCTTCTATACCTCCTCCTTTCCTCCCTCCTTCCTTCATTCTATACCTCCTACTTTCTTTCTTCCTTCCCTCTATGCCTCCTCCTTTCCTTCTTACTTTCTTCCTTCTATACCTCCTCTTTCCTCCCTCCTTCCTTCTATACCTCTTCCTTTCCTCCCTCCCCCATCCTTTCTTCTATATGTCCTCCTTCCCTCATTTCCGTACCTCCTCCTTTCCTTCCCTACATTTTCATTTCCTTTCCTGTCTTCTTCTTCTTTCTTTCCCTGCCATCTCACTTATTTTTCAGCCTCCTCATTCTTTCCATTTTCCTCTATACTTCTTCTTCCTTCATCCGTTCTTTGTGTCTTTTATTCTGTACATCCTCTTTTTTTCTTGCCTCCTCTCCTTCCCTACCTCCTTATTTCTTCCTCCTTTCCTTTTTTTCCTATCTTGTCCTTCCTCTGCATCCTTATCTCCTTCCCTACCTCCTCATTTACTTAACTTCCTTTAATTTCCGTTCTTATCTTTTTCTGTACATCCTCCTTTCATTTACCGTGTCCTCCTTTTCTTTTGCACATCCTGATATTGCCCCCACCCCCCGTTTCTTTTCTTACCTCCTTTTTTTATTTCCTTTCTTTCCTTTCTACCTTTTCATTCATTCCCAAACTTATTTTATTTCTCACCTCCTCCAGTCATTCCCTTCATCCTTTCTCCCCTCTACACCTCTTTTTTTCCTTTCCTACCACCTCCTCTTCTTCCCCACCTCAGCATCCTTTATATTCCTACACTCCCTTCTTTTTCCTTTATTTCCTACCTCCTCATTTCCATCTGTACCTCCTTCTTTCCTTTGCTACTTTCTCTTTTACTTCCGTACTCCTCCTCCTCATTCTCTCCTTTCCTAGCTCCTCATTTTCTTTCATTCCCTTAATTTTTTCTCTTTTCCTTCCTCGTCTCCTCCGATCCTTCTCTTTGACCTTTTTTACCGCTCGTTTCCTTTCCTAACCCCTGCTCCCTCTTTGTCTGGAGCTTCTCCTCGTTCTCATTTACATACTGACTCGCGCTTCACTTCACTTCACTTCACTCGACGAGCGAACGAGCGCCGATGAAACACAAACAGCGAGCCGACGCCTTCCCGACACGACGTCTGGCCTCGGTTCATCAGAGGCCGGCTCAGGTGCGGCGTGCAGCTCATTCTTCACGCATGTTTGCACTTTCTGCGTTCGTATATGATGATGTTACACGGACGCGGCGTCACAAACGTGGACGGCCGGAGGAAGACGAGCAGAGAGGAATTAATGAGTGGAGATAATTGTTGAAGGATGTGCTGGGATACATAAAAACAACGAGAGCTGAACTAACGTCTGATGTTAAGATGCAGCGAGGTGTGAAAACGGTCAACGCACACAGATCCTCCTTCACAAAACACTCGTTTTTCTCTCTACCTCTTCCTCCTTAATTTTACTCCTCCTTTGCTTTTCGCCTCCACTCCTTTACTAACTCTTTGCTTCTTCTCCTTTTCTTTCCTTCCTTACCTCCTCCTCTCCTTTATTCCTTACTCTTTTACTTCTGTACCTTTTCTCACCCGCCTTCTCATTTCCTTCTTCATCCTTCTTTCCTTCATTACTCTTTTACTACCTCTTCTTCCTTTATCTTTCTTACCTACTTCCCTTTCTGTTCCTTACCTGTACGTCTTTCCTTTCCTACCTCCATCTCTCCATCCCTACCTTGTTCTTCCTACCTCAACATCCCTTCTCTGTCTCATCCTTTCCTTTCACACCTTGTCATCATATCTCCTCCCTTCATTTCTTTATGCCTTATTTTTTTCCTTCCCTACATCCTCCTTTCTTGCTAGACTTCCTGCTTTCCTTCATTACATCCGTAATATTTTCTTCTGCCTCCTTGCTTTCTCCCTTTTTTTTTTAGAAGGAAGTACAGAAGGTAAAAAAGGTAAAGTAAGTAAACGTCAAAGGGAAAGGAAGGATGAGGGAGGAAAGGAAATGAGGTGATCAAGTGGGGATTAAGGCTGGTGACGAATGCAGTATTCAGAAAAGCACAAATAGTAGGTTTTTATGATTATTTATTTCGTACAAATCACATACTTCTGTTAGTACACTTTCATGTAGCACACTATGTACTTACTGGCATAGTGCGCAAATTTCTACAGGGTAGTGTCGTCTCAAATCAAACACAGCTGTTGTGCACTTACTGGAAATGGCGATTGCAAATTAGCATTAGCTAGCGTTAGCATTCGCGTTATCGTTCGCGTCATCGTTTGCGCTAACAAATCATTACAGACGGCTAAATTTACCCAAAAAACATACTGATGGCTTAAATCTGACAACAGTATAGTGGTGCTTAGTGCTAAAAAACACATGTATAACTTACATTTGTATAATGTGGCGATGTTCACCGTAGTTACAACGTACCCGGCCGCCATTTCCAGTTTGAAAAGTGGTCCCTCCCCTTCTGCTACGTAGCCAAGATGGCGACCGTTGAGGGCGAGAAGTGTCCATAGTTCCACACTCAACTTTTTGACCGTTTTAAACGCACCATCCGGGTTCTCACAGTGCACTGCAGTTTTCCATACTTCTCAGTGTGAACGCACTTGTGCACTCAAAATGTTAAGTGTAAGTACAGAAGTGAAGCGATTTGAGACACAGCGCCAATGTGGGGACCTCCCTCGTAAAAGAGTTTATTGATGAAGACTTATTTTAACACTTTAATATCCTAAAATTAGATTAGATTAGGATTTTTACGCTCATTCCCGCTTTTATTTGAATACAAAATAATTCTGCTGCCTCAACTAATACAGATAGAAACATAAATACTGGGCTCTCTGCACATCCCTAACTGGTATATGTTATAGTGGTTATACATGACATCAATATCAAAATAGTCATGGATGCCAACATTACTACAAACCTCAGCACAACCATCATCCTGGTCATCAACATCAGATCATCATCATCAACAGTTAACAGTCAACGACAACGCTCATTAAAACACTTCAATGGCCTCATCTTTAATCAGGACAGTATGGTTACTATGGCTACGGAAATGTCCAAGTACAACTCTTTCAAAGCATTTCATGAGCTGAGAGGTGAGAGCTGTAAGGGGTCTTTAAGTCCCCATGCATGAGGTTTTCCATCTCATGGGGATCTTGGACTGGAAGAGAGATAGAGAGAAAATGAACTGGAGCTCATCACCGAGTTGGTCTGCACACACCTGAAGGGCAGGTGGCAAGACCCCAACTGAGCCAGGCGCCTTTATTTGTCCCTCAGCTGGGAGCAGACCTCATCAGAGGTGACCGTTATTGGGGGGGGGGGGGGGGCTGGGGTTACCATTAGACCCCCTTAGAGAGAGAGTGGCGTGGACTGATTCAAGCTCAGCGGAGAAATCATGTGCGTCAAAGCCGGCAAAGAAGTGGTTATCCTCATCAGTGCGCTGGAAGCCCCTTCCTGTAACCTAGCAGTGGTCGAGCTCCAGCCTGTGATTAGCTCCACAAACCTCTGGTGTCACTCAGATGTAGTTTGCCCTCAACTTTATCTCTGTAATTCTGCTTCCCCTGTCTGATAACACGTCTGAGTTCTGTATATGCTGATTTAATCAGATCCTAAAGCTGATTTCTAGTTATTAATAGCAATCAGCAACCTTCCTTAATAACAACCTTCCTCCTAATTTTCCTCCCTACCTCCTTTTTCTGCTCCTTAGCTCCTCTTCTTTTCCTTTTATTTTCTACCTCATCCTATACCTGCTGCAACTCTTTCATACCTCCCATTGGACCTCCTTATTTCATTTTCTACCTCCTCCTCTCCTACACCTTTCCCTACCTCACCATCCTTCACTTTCTCTTTTTTCCTCAGTACTTCCTCTTTTCCTTTCCTCCTTCCTCCTTTTCTTCCCTACATCAAACCCTAACCCTCCTTGGCACCTTCCCTAAAGTAGAAAGGTAACCTCCTTCATTCCTTTCCTACTTTCTCCTTTTCCTCTCTACCTCCTTTTTCTGTTATCTTACCTTTACTCTTACTCTCGTGTTTCCTCCTTTCCTTTCCTGCCTCCTCCTCTCGTTCCCTGCGCCTAGTTGGCACGTTTGGCTTAGGGAAGCGAAGGAGGAGGTCGGAAAGAAAAGGAAGGAAAAGAGGAAAAGAGGTACAGTTGGAAGGAAAATGAAGAAGCAGGGAATGAAAGGAGAAAAAAAGGGAGAGTTAGAAAGAGAAAAGGATGTTGAGGTAGGGAGAGGAAGAATAATGGTCTTTCTTTGAACACAGAGGTACTTCTAACACTCCCTGAAAGTTGACGTAACTTTCCTTTAGGAGTCATTTCTTCACTCTCAGCTTCGCCCGCTTTGCTGAAAGTGAAAATGAAATCATTAAAAACGGATCGCAGAGTCTTTGTTCACCTGGACGCTCTCTCTCTCTCTCTCTCTCTTTTCCGAGCTCTGCAGGTCTCGTCGTCTTTTTCCTCAAACAGCCATTCTCCCCCTCGTCCCTTTTTTTCCCGCCTTTGTTTAATTTCTTCTGTAAGCACATGAAGATTAATTGGGCCTCTCTTTCAACTTACCTTTCCTCTCGCCCCGCTCGCTCCCCTCTCTCAGGAATGCCTCTCATCATCTTTTCATCAGTTCTACCTCTGCCCTTATACATTATTCAGCCCGAGTCTCTGTGCAGAGCTTGTCCTTTATTAGACTGTCGCCAGAGTGCATTCCACAAACTCATTAAAAAACTATTAAAGGCTGATGATTTCCTCTGATAAAGCCGAGCGGGCTTCAGGTTTGGTTTTCTGACAGAATCAGACGATGTGTCAAGAGGAACATCTGCACGGCGGCTCAGGCTCGCGCTTTTTATTTAACCTTTAGATCCGACATTTTAATCCAGGATGGATCTGTGAAAACAGTCACTGTACTCCCACATACATACAGATAACCCACAGCTCATGTTTACTGTATAGAAAAACCCTTTTTTCCTCTGCAGCTACTGAACATATCATCATTGTCACAGTACTTTTATCAAATGAAAATTAGTGAGTTTGCACCACTGAAGTAGTCTTATAATCATAAATGATTATTTTCATTATTGATTCATCCATCAACTATTTTCTCAATTAATTGATTTATCTAGAAAATGTCAGAAAATAGTGAAAAAAGCCTGTTTTTTTCATTGATATTCCATGTAGAGCTGCAACAATTAGTTGATTAGTTGATCACCAGGAAGTGAATCTCCAACTATTATGATAATTGATTAATTGTCCACTTTTAAGCAGTGAAGAACTGCTGCTTTGGACTGTTGGTTGGACAAAACAAGACATTTGATGTCATCATGTAGGGAAATGTGATGGATATTGTTTTCTAACATTTTATAGACTAAATAAATTATGATTGCCACGTGTTCTGTTGTTTGCACTGTACTTAGAGGAATCCCATATAATGATATACAGTATATTAGAGCTACAGCAATTAGCTGATGAATAGAAAATTAATTGGAATTTTTTTTGGTTCCACTTTCTCAGATGTGAAGATTTGCTGCTTTTCTTTTGTTTTACATCACTGTAATCCAAATATATTTATGGGTTTTGAACTGTCGGTCGGATAAAACAAGACATCGAGGCATTTTGGTTCATAGACAATTAATCCATCAATCAAGACTGTGTGTGTTTCCTTCCACTTGTTTTTACTCACATTTACAGTGGAAATACTGAAAGTTTTTCCGCTTGAGGTGTAAAAAACGTTTCTGCTTCCCTGAAGAGCTGAAAACATCAGATCTGAGTGGAGCGATGAGGAGATGTAACCTTCCTCAAATTAATGTTTTCCCTCATTTTTGAGCTTTGACTGCTTCTCCAAATGTTCACAGAACAGCAGTGGATGGAAACAAGCTTTTATTTCAGTTGTTTTTTGCTGATATTCTGGAATATTCTGATAAAACAGGGTTCAAGAACAGGAACTATTTTATGTGGTGTGTCACTTTCTGACAAAAAGCTTGATATGTGGTTCAACCTGTTGACTGACTGAAACCATCTGTCCATAAATCAGTCTGAAATCTTATAGTTTTCATGTATTTGTTAGTTTTTAAAGGTTGTTTTACAGCATTATGTTCTGTCTGATAGAGTCTAACTGTGATAAATGACACCTGTTCAGAGTGAATCCTCTCGCCTTTAGAGGAAACCTGATGAGAGGTTTTTTTTTCTTATTTCCACAGGGGATATTGGAGTATTTTGGAGGAGAACAGTTCTTCTGCCTCCTCTGGCATGTTAATTGATGCTTTTCAGTTTTTTGGTGCCTCTGTTCTCTGCTCTCTCTCTCTCTCTCTCTCTCTCTCTCTCTGGGGAGTTGCCTCCTCTCTGTGATTTGCCGTGGGAGTTTAACAGCGGCTGTGATCAGACGAGTACAGATAAGACGACGAGAGCGCACACACACACAACAATCAGCCTCGCAGGGTGCCGGCTGATTTGTCGAGGTCTTTTTCCTTTTTTTTTTTTTTTTTTTTTCTCCTTCCTGTTAAAGACGAGCGGAGGAGTCAGGTGAAGGGGCTCAGCGGAGAGATAATCTGCAGCGGAGGATAAAGAAGAAGAGACACTCTCATTTAAAGATCACCCAGGTGGAGAGAAGATCAACTCTTCTTCTTCTTCTTCTTCTTCTTCTTCTTCTTCTTCACTATAAAACCAAAACATGACATTTATATCTGAAAATGTTAATTTATCACATAACACTGTACTGAACTTAATGTTGCTAAGGGTATTCATGCTTTTTAATGGACTTTTTATTCATGCAGAGCAGAAAACGATGACTCGAATAATTGATTTGGAAGAAATTAATCAGCAGATATTTTGATAGTTCATTAATTGTGTAAGTATTTCATTAAGCCAAAGTGTCAAACATTCATTTGTCCCAGCTTTTCTTACTTAATGTTCTTACTTAATTACTTACTTCACTTAATTTGGAGGACTTGTTAATATCTTTCAGACTGTTTTTTGGAGCTCATCATCATCATCATCATCATCATCTGTGACGGCGGCATCGTCTAGGCCGCTCGATGGCGATGATTCGCTCCTCGCTGTGTTTCTCCATGATGTCGTCATTCAACAGGAATTTAACTGGAACTAAACGTCTGGTCCTCACATATAAAACAACTCCTGCTTTTTTAAACATAATTTCAAGGGGAAAAAAAGTCTTATGTTTGGGCCAAACGTAGACGAGAACGCCATCTTGGTCGTACAGAACCACATTTTATACATACATGCGAGCTCACAGTCCACAGAGAGAGAAGGATGAATGGAGGATAAAAAGCATCAATCAGGTCAGATTAGTAATCAGCTAATCTATTACTGGTACTCATCCATAATTAAAAAATGTTGAATGAACTGACCTTGTGATAGACTCCATTAGACATCCCCTAATCCCTTTAGTACTACTTCATGATGTTTTATTATAAAGTTTTAAGGCGGTCTGAAATAATAATGTTCTATTATTCTCCTTTGACTAATATCATGTATAGTTTTCATGTTGTAGATTAAGAACAGATTCACGTAAATGTGAGTTTATTTGAATGAATCCGTGGTGTTGTTGGTGTTCTGTGTGTTGCCGCTGAAAAGTCTTTTCCTCTTCCGCTCGGCTTCATATTTTGTAAAAATGAAACAGAAGGAAACTCGTCTTGACATGAAATCCGACTGGCCGGCTGCAGAAAGTGCTGCGAGTAATGAGCGTCTGCTCGAGGTGTCAAATAAGAGGATTACCTCGTTTGTGGGCTTTCAAAAGATAAGTGGATATCTGAGCGCTCATTCGGCCGCGCCGTCCGAACCCTGACCTTTCACAGACGGAGGAGGAGGACGGAGGAGGGGGGCGGGGCTTCAGGTTGGACTCCCACCCCCTCCTTCTCCTCCTCCTCTTCCTCCTCTTCCTCAGGGATGATACGTCCGTCAAGGGAGCTGACATTTCCGCCATTTATGGTCCAAGAAAAACAAACTGCCGCCTCATTCATATGGAAAAGTGCAATTTTATTCTAACCTTTCAGCTCGGCCGCTAATCAAGACGACTCCAGATTATCTTCACGTAATCACCTCGGCAACGGAGGCAGATGTGTGGATCCATCTAATCTGTCAGAGTGAAATGAGATCCATCACAGATCTGGATAATGGCCCCTGCAGATTGTGTGCAAAAATCTGCATCAATAATTCAAGCTCAGATTTTTATTATTCATGAGCGGGAGAGTGAGAGGAGAGCAGGGCGAGCGCGGGCGAAAGCTCTGAGGCCTGGATGTAGATTCAACCGCTGCTTTTAAACCAGCAGCGGAGCAGAGGATGCACACACACAGGTCCAAAACTCCAAGTGATGTTAGAAAAGGAAACGTAGGAAAAACATCTGAACATGAATCTTTTAGTTGCAGCAGACTTTATGGAGATGAATCGTCTGGTTTAAATATGGAGGGAATGAGAATTTTTTAAAAAAAAGGAATAGAGTGAAAGACTCACACTGTAGATTGTAAGATCAGTTTTCTCAACATCGTAATCTTTAGCTTCTGCCCGCCGTTAGCAACGCATGTTACCAAATTTTAAGCTCAGTGATTGGCTGTTTCTTGCTGAAATGCACTTTGGGAGTCGTAGTTAACTTCTAGCCCAGTTTTTCGTATCCACAGCCTTCTACCTTTGACTTTCTCTAAAGAACCAGATGTTTTCTAACTGAGATGTTCATCTTTTGTACTGATGATTAAACCAGGACGGTATCATGGTAACTGTGTGAAATCTGATAAACTGAAACTGAAGTTTGAAAAGTAAAACAATCAATGTGGATGTGAAGTTGGAAAGAAGTGAGGTTAGCAGACCTCTGTAGCTAATTGTCTCTGCTGGAGGCAAACAGCTCCAGGCTACATTAGCCGCTACTAGCATAACACACCGCAATCTCTGACTGAACCATAGACTGTATAAAAATATGGACGTAGTTACCGTGACGTCACCCGTTGGTTTCTGAAGAGCGGTTTTGAAGCTCAAAGTGAGCCGCTCCGGCCGTCGCCATCTTGGCAGTGCATGATGCTGCCTAACTCCCAGCCAATCAAAAATGGGCAAAGAGGCGGGCCGAACGGCTGAAACAAGCCACCTAGCGGCTGGCGGACCTGTCACTCAAAGCAGCCATGTCCTTCATTATGCAGAACTTTACGGCTTAATAACATTTAAACGGGTGAGTTATAAAAAAATTCACCCCCGTACAGTTGTCATGAAAGAGGAAATTAGCTACAGAGACCAAAACCGTTGTTTGTACCAGGCTGTAAACATGTTTATTTCTGCTGTAAAGTTGGACATTTTAACATGGGGGTCTATGGGGATTGACTCGCTTTTGGAGCCTCAAGTGGCCGTTCAAGGAACTGCAGTTTTTGGCTTCATTTTACAGCCCCAGAGGTTGCTGCTTGCTGGTGACCTGTCCAGTTGCATTGTGGGTAATGTAGGCACCAAGTTTTGACAAGGAAGAAGAATGTGTGGAGACAACAGACGATATCTCTGGTTCTGCTGCATCGATTTTCATGCTTTTTTTTAAACCGTCCATCGTGATCAGACCTGATAATGTTAAGTGAGTGTGATGCTAAATCTGTGGAGAACTCTATTAATAAACTAGGCAGTTAGTGAATAAGACGGGGAAATTAAATTAACTGAATCAAACCGCCAAAACAAATGTTGAGACTTAAAGAACAGAAATCTGTCAGGATTCAGCAAGAAACACACACAATGTGTCAGTTTGTTGTTTGTCTCCTGGGTTTGATTTACTGACAAAAACAACATTTCAACGCACCAACAGGGAGAGATGCATTCATGACATTTGAGAGAAGCAACTTTCTGTTTTCTTTTTTGAAATTTATATTCATTGCACCAGTTCGACATTATGACAGAACAACTCACAAACACAAAGGAGATGATCCTGTTGAAAAATAGAAATAAAATTTAAAAAATAAAGTGAATTAAAGGAGAGAAGAAAAACAAGTGGTGTCCATCTCTCCATAAATATTTCACTTTTTAAACCTTAACCAGGACACTGTGTTTGATTATTTCTATTGCCTTTAAAAGCAAAATCCTTCATAATAACCTAAATGATTGTCATTCTCTGGTAGGATATCAAGTATGAAAAGTGTTGCGTTCAGAGTCAAATTGGTATCCGAAATAAACATCATCTCTTCTCTCTCGAACATTTTGGATTTAGGAGATTTGAGAAGAGGCCGACCAGGCCGCAACCTCTCCAACATGTCCGATGAAATATTACAGTTTGACATAAGAAGAGTTTTAAAATACTTCATTTTGACCTTCGAATTCACTCCGTGTTGGACTTTTTATTAACCTGTGTCTGCTTTTGAATGTTTCCTCCCACAGTTCACCTGAAATTATAACATTCTTCTTTTGACATAATTCTCTTTTGTCAGGAAATTCATGTTGTAAATTTTCGATTTAATACCTCTTTTTACCCTGTTTTTGTCAAGTGCAGTAATCAGTTTTCTAGTGTTTCTGGAGATATTGTCTCAATTGTAAAACAAACACTACATATTTAATGGAAGAAATAACCAAAATCACTTGTTGTTCACATGTTTGCTTGTTGTTTGTCTTCTGGATTTGATTTTCTGACAAAAAAAACAGCAGTTCAGTGTCAAGTTTTTCGGAGTGTCCTTGAATGCACCACCCAGGAGACTTCCACAAAACAAATAAATAAATAAAAGAAATAAATATCTGTGACTGAATCAGCCTGGAAGGTAGAGCGTCAGTCATCAGTCATGATCAGTGTAATTAACAGTGAAAAAGCAGCGGTATGGTCCTTTAAAAGAGTCATCTGCATCGGTAATGTTTGTCTTGTGACAGGCGGCGTCTCCTCTCAGAAACAAATGTGTCCCAGAGAACACACACTCACACCACTCTGTGTCAATAAGTGACATTTTCCATCACAGCGACTCCTTTAACATCAAATCATAAAATTCAAATGCGGCTCGATGAATCTGAGCCTCAAAGCGAAGGCTCCTTTCACTCGAGTATTGCTGACATCTCGCTCACAGAGAGTCTCCGGTTTTTAAAGTTTAAACACAGATGTGCGCCTGCCTCGGCTCACTTTCAGAATATTTTAAAGAGGAACTTCACGGGGGGAGAGAGACAGATGAAGGTGAGAGTCTGCTGCCACCCAGATTAAACAGAAAGCATTAAAAACCGAGTTAACACCGACTCTCTGCCTCTCCGCTCAGGTGTGATGGTTTTAATCCGAGGGCCGGATTTTCAGATAGCGCTGCCTTTTGTCAGTTCCACTCACACGCAGTCTTTAAACATCCGCGCACCTGTAGTCAGAAAGTAAAGCAGAAAGTTTTAATTAGGCCTAAAAAACTTCTAATGTTCCTCTTCTTCTGTACAAAGGAAACAGGAAGAGAGTCGAGATCAAACTTTGCCCAAAGACAATAAGATAAAAAAGCGGCGTTAGTCAAAGGCTGTGCCCTTCAAAGAGGTTTGAAGAGGATAAATCACAGAATGAGTGTGTACAGCGCGACCACGAGACTGTCCGGGGTTTTTTTTTTTTACCATAAACGCCGCCGCTGGTCACGACAGAGAAAAGAAAAGAGAAGGATGTGCTGAATCCACACCACCGGACCGACAGTCTATTTGCACATGAGCTCAGTTCACAGCTCTGTCTCCGTCCTGAGCTGTGTGTTTGTAGTGAGGACGGGCGGGCTCATTAGATCGGGTGGTGTTGTTCTTGTACAACACGCCTCGCCACAAAGCTGCGGCGGCGGTGAAAGAACAGTCCTCGGGTGATTTCTGAAACAACTCACCCAACTCGCCGTCACCCTCTAAATGAGCCCGTGTGTTCCTCCTTGGCCCCTTGTTAAGAAAAACTAGTGCAATCTCGATAAAAGAGACGTCACAGACTGCTGGCCCCGCCCCCTCCGCCGGGTCAGATATCAGTCAAACGAAACAGTAGTTTGAAACTAGCTCCACCTCCAGCAGCTACAACAGTAACATGCTGCTCTAACACTGATGCTTCACTATTAATAATCTAATGATGTCATATATAATAATATATCAGTCAGAGGGACCAAACCACTACTTTTACTGCAATACTTTAACTACATCAAGCTCATAATACTTATGTACTTTTACTGCAATACTTTAACTACATCAAGCTCATAATACTTATGTACTTTTACTGCAATACTTTAACTACATCAAGCTCATAATACTTATGTACTTTTACTGTAGTAGGATTTTCATGCAGGACTTTTACTTGTAATGGAGTATTTTTACATTGCTGTATTGGTACTTTTACTTAAAGATGCAATGTTTAGATATATTATATATATATCCACACCAAGCGGCAATCTCCGGGGCTGAAAAATGAAGCCAATGTGGAAGTGCCAAGAACTGCAGTTCCTTGAACGGCCACTTGAGGTTCCAAAAGCGAGTCAATCCCCATAGACCTCCATGTTAAAATGTCCAACTTTACAGCAGAAATAAACATGTTTAAAGCCTGGTACAAACAACGGTTTTGGTCTCTGTAGCTAATTTCCTCTTTCATGACAACTGTACGGGGGGGGAATTTTTTTATAACTCACCCGTTTAAATTTTATTAAGCCATAAAGTTATGCATAATGAAGGACATGGCTGCTTTGAGTGACAGGTCCACCAGCCGCTAGGTGGCTTGTTTCAGCCATTCGGCCCGCCTCTTTGCCCATTTTTGATTGGCTGGGAGTTACGCAGAGTCACGCACTGCCAAGATAGCGACGGCCAGAACGGCTCACTTTGAGCTTCAAAACCGCTCTTCAGAAACCAACGGGTGACGTCACGGTAACTACGTCCATATTTTTATACAGTCTATGATCCACATGTATACATACACGCACATATGTACACATTTACATACAAAATAAAACAACAAAGCAAACGTGTCCTTTCTGCAGTGTTGAGGTGCATCAAGCCAGCGAGTTAAACATGGTTCACAACTGTCTCGTTTACTGAGAATATCCATTAATAAATGTTCAGTTTTACACACAGAGACATAAATGAAACACAGACCTGCCTGCTGTGTTCAGTTTATACGCTGCCAGCTATGATTACTGTCTGTTTCTCTGAATGCAACACAGCCTAGTTTCAGTTTCAGCTAGCTAACAGCTTCATGTTAGCGTCAAGCTATGAAGCAGGAACAAAAGCGGACATTAGATTTTGTATTCAAAAAGAAAATGGTGATAAATAAACAAAAATACATATTCAAAACATAATGTAATGTCTAGGTATTGTTTTTTACTTGGTGATATGGTGTTCTTCTTATGGTGATTTAATATCTATGTGTTTTTACCTTGATACATGTCTTTAAATGCCAAAGTTATTGTTTCAACCGTACAACCAGAAATGTTTGTTGTATTCATCCGAACTCGACTCTGGTATTAATAAAAGTATCAAGAATGACTTTGATTAGTGTTTTAGTGTTCAGAGCAGGGAGTTGTCTCACATTGTTTTGTTTTATTTACAATTTGTCTATGATCACATCAGATTTTTCAGTCTATGCGCACACACACATGCACACATGGCAACCTTGAAACCACAGAACCCCCCCCCCCCCACCACTCGCCTCACATAACAAATCCCAATTTAACCCCCCGCTCCTACCATTTGATGATAATAAAGCACCTCTAAAGATAGAGGGAGGGATGGTTTCACTTTTTGTTTCATTCATGAACGTTTGATTCATTTCCTTCTCTGTGAGAGGGAGTTTTTCCAGTTTGAACCTCACACTGAGCTTCAGAGAGAGATGGACGGCTGTGTGGAGATAACTGTGCTCTTAATGCTCAGCCTTATTAGACCGGACACTGCTCATAATTCTCCGTCTCTCACGGATGTTTAATTCATGTTCCTCTCAGTCTGACACATTCAGCTTCATTTCAGCTCCGACAAAGAGCAGCTGCTAATGGTCCTTTCAGAGAGGAGGATTAAAATAAAACACACTGCTGGACGGGACGAGGTAGGAGGACAAACGACGAGAAGAACAGAGTTGGACAGAAAAATATTCAATCTGTCAGAAAAATATTAACTCTTTATTTGTGTTAATGGCCAAGAAGGTCAACATCAGAGACAAGTGACTCCAAAGACAGACTCAGGCATTAATTTACTTCAGTTAAAGGAGACAAATTCTAAAGTCCATACTGATCCGTTTCTACTCTGCTGTCAAGATTCTGTCCATCATTAACAGTGCAAAAACCTATGATGGACACTTTGTAGCAACACATAAGCATATTAACTTACTGTTACTGTTTATTTCTGTTGACAGTTTCTCCAATATCTTTTCTACATTCCTCTATATGTCTAACTTTACAGCCTTTTTGGCAGGATTGCAGGGATCAGCCCTGTGAACACAGATGTCAGTTAGTCTCTTAAAGGACACATATTCTGCACATTTCCATCTCTATATTTATATTCTGGGACTCTACTGGAATATCTTTGTATGATTTCCAGTTAAAAACTCCTTATTTATCTTCTACTGGTCCTTTATGCAGCCCCTCAGTTCAGCCTCTGTCTGAAACAGGCCGTTTTAGCTCCTGTCTCTTTAAGGCCCCGCCTCCTGATGAGCCCACTCTGTTCTGATTGGTCAGCTTCAGGAAGCCTCGTAAACAAACTATAGTAGCAGGATTTCACTTCCTGATGTTGAACCGATCAGTCTGATGATGCAGGTTAACATATTTTCCATCCGCTGCTGTTGTGTGAATATTAGCAGATAAACAGCAGGTGGCGCTAATTCTCCAGTCGGTGCCAATAAAAACCGTCGCAGAAGAAGAAGACACAACGAGATGACGTCATTAAAAGAGCGACAGTCAAAGCTCAAACGATGGAAAACATGATGGAAATAGGACATTTCTGTTTGTTTCATGGTAGTCATGTGACAAATCTAATGTTTTCAGCTCTTCAGCGACGCTTAAGTCACATGATTCATGTACGTCATTACATTTGTTTTTATCCAAACAGCTTCTGTTACACTGGAGTAAACTGCGTAATTTAAAAAGGGAACAATTCAGTATTTTTAATGCACAAATCACTCATTTGAGTTAATAAATTAAATAATTTGAGGACATTAATTACTAAATTGAAGGAACAAAGTGGATATATTGACTGCAATAATTAGCAATTTGAGGGAATATGTTGTAATTTGTCTAAAATGTTCCCCTAACACTCACAAGACTGCATACATTTTTTAGTGATGTAACAAATTTCCTGTGTTTCCACTCTGTGTTTCCACTCATTCAGGTTGTGCATAAAACATGTGGATGGAATATCATACAGTATATACATATTCACAGCTCAGAAACAGCACTTTGTTGAAAAAGTGTTTCATGTGGGACTATATCTGAAGGGAGGCAAGGTCAGAGGAAGATGCCTTCATTATGTTGCCTTAACTGAGTCAGTATTTCCTTTCTTACAGATGAAGTAGAGGATATATACAGTATATATGTGCTGGAAAGATTTGCAGCAGGTCGTGGATTCAGCAGAGCAGAATGTGATGGAGGCAGATTAAAACAGGGAAGAAAAGAACAAAAACAGCCTGTACTGGGAGATAATCCAACTTGTTTTCAGTGTTGTTTCTTTTATTTCAGGAATCTTCTCATCGACTATCTAAAAACCGAGTCAGTAATGAGACAGATCGTTGCACCACAGTCATGAAAATCATTTGATCCCAAGAAATTCTGTAAACAAGCTGATTTCTGCCCACATGAGTACTTGTACTTCTTGTTGTGTATTTCTACTTTGTACTAGTCTCTGACTGAAAAGGGTTCAGATGATGATAGACAAGAAAATAGTGAATTAAAGGTGTTTTTCCTCATTCAGTATTCAAATTTCACTTTTTTCTTTTAATTATATCTTCAATGTTACCGAACATAGAAACTCAGGACTCTCCGGGATAATGTAATAATGCTATAGGTTTATATTATGGCCACAAGTTTCAATTATTTCAGTTTTGTTTTTCAGAAATCATGTGTTTTGTCTGTCAATTTAACGGACAGCTCTAAATACTACAATACCCATGAGCCTCAGCTGCTGTTGCTATGGAGAGGAGGCCAGTCGGAGCAGTGGTGAATTCAAATCTCTTTGTTGTTGCAGTTGAGAACAAAACACAGCACCAAAGTTACTGAAATCATCCACAATTAACCCTAAATTTGGACGTGACACTATTTTAAGCTCTGTGATTGGATGTTTCTTGCTGAAATGCACCATGGGAGTCGTTGTTAACCTCTACCTTAAAGTTTTTATGTCCACAGTCTTATAGCTTCAACTTTTTTATCAAAGAACCAGATATTTTCCGACATAATTGTTCATCTTTTGTTCACTCATCTCCTCTGTTGAACTGTGACGTTTAGCCTGCACACCGCTAGGACTTATGGGAAACGGTGTTCGTTAAAGGCCACTAAAACCACAAATATTGAATAAACAACAATAGTAGATGGTTTTTCAGAGAACTCCTGTCCTTATCTAAACATATGAAGCAAGAAACATGACATACTGTTGGTTCTGTTCCAAGGCTGTTTTTGTTTTTTATTGATTAGCAGAATTAAACATATTAATGAGATTCTTAACGAGGTATTCCTACTTCGGAAACAGAATTCGGAAGTTACAGTTTGATTTCAGCTCTCTATACATAGATTCTGGATTTTTACATGAAAGAGAAGCAGGAGGAATTCAACTTTTATTTGTGGAAAAACCGTATCAGACACAAATACAATAATTATTCAAAGCAGAATATTTTATATACGATTGTCAGCTTACAGTGAAATTCATTTTTTTGTTATGCAGCTCCGTTCAAGAGGTTGACTCACAGATTAAACATACAGTTACATATATAACACTTCATAGATGTACAGAACACATCAAACAGTCATGACAGTCATACATATTGTATCACATCATGTCTTCTGGATTCAGATCTCAAAGAGCAGCGCACTGATCCTGGTTCAGCAGCAGGATAAACTGATGTTCTTAAAGAATCCTTCAGCCTGTTGCATCTAAAATGAGGGACTCTAAACCGCCTGTTAGAGGGCAGAAGTTGGTATTCTCCATTTAAAACATGCGAGGACTCAGAGGAGATGCTGTTAGCGAGTCTGAGCTGCTCTTGTTGTGAGCCGCTTGAAAGGATTGCACCCCAGGTTGTACAATAATCATCAAACAAATTCAGATTTTATTATATAGTTTTAAGTTTCACAGATCAGCTGCTGAACCAGTGTTGCAGCACAGCACGACACAAAAATAATCTGACTACTGGCTGCAAAAGATCTGAGTCTATGAAGAAAGTAATTGTGCTGCTGTGTCTTCTAACAAACCAGCTCTATACGAGGAATCAATGACAGGGTGGCATCTATCATAACAAAAGGTATTTGTATGAAGAGACTTGTTTAATTTCTACGTTGTGAATTGTTACTGGAGGCAGGTGACAATCAGGAGGAAGGCCAAAAATAATTTCCTGTCTTTTTAGTAATGATAATAAGAGGATGTTTCTCACAACATTCAACAAGCCAATCAGCATCACATTGGTACCAGCCAGCAGAGACAGTCAGGTGGAATCATCAGAATAATTTTAGAAGAGACTATTTGGACACACTGGTGGTGCAATCAGCAGTGTACAACGTAAATAACACAGCTGAGCTAATGCAGCTGTGTCTTAAAACATGTCTGGGGTGGATCTTTAAGAATTAAATCAATCTTTAGCGTCGTATTTACTCTGAAGGCCAATTAATGACATGTGCCGTAGCCTACTCCGTCACTACTGTCGCAGCTCTAAAACGGTGGATAAATTGTTTTGAGTGTCACACAACGCCTTCAAAATGACTCGTTTCACCATCACAGTTTGATCCCTTTGGTCCGGTAACATTTGGAAAGTCAAGAAGAGCCGCATGATTAAACTATTTCATCCAAATTCAAGTTAGCAGAGAGCTAACTGGAAGAAGCATGGATGTATAATAAGAGCTGGATAGGGCGCCGTCACTCAGCCTTGCAGCCAATTTTTCCCAGTGGCCACTCGCAGTATTGCAGCGATAAAACAGCCCAAAAAGCATTTTCCCCATAAACCACCATTATTAAAGAGACGTCTGTAAAACTGTTGACAGGACACCTCGAACTGCAAACAACATTAATTATGACTCTCTCTATATGAACTTTTGATCCATGGAGGTTTTATATTTGTAAAACTTTCCTCGAGCTGAGAAAAGCGATTTAAAAACCCGTGATGTCATCACAATGTAAAGTCTACGGGTGGAGCGGGAACTCGTGGGCGGGGCCAGCAGGGGAAACACTACTGTGCATGTTCAGTGGGCCGCACAACACGGAGGTAAACCTGGAAGCTAGAAACTTTTTTTGGCGCATGTGCCAGCTGAGGAAGGACTGAATGGACGCCATTTTTAGCCTGCTATCCAGCTCTTATAATACATCCATGGACAGAATTCTTTAAAACTCTGTATACTGTGAAAAACAGAGAGATTAACCTGGCGGTGATAGACTTAATCAGTATCGTGTGAACTCATTTGGTTTAAATGTAACAGACGTTCATTTATATGTAAAAGTTCCGCACTGCAGGTTTAAGTTTGGTTGAAACGTAATTGCAAAAATACATGTATGTACACAACACAACTACATCCTTTAACCATATATTGTAAAAATGCCCAAATGTGAAGGAAATTTACCATATGACATTATTTCAAAATGTAATTGACATGTTTCTCATGCATTGATGTGAATCTTCATATTCAATAGTATATTTTTTTCATTTATTTTCTTTATCTGAAATGATGTTTTATGTTATATTGTACAGTAGAGTAAGTTTGTGCACATATATTGTTCAGTAAATTCTTTTTAACAACCTTGACAACACCTTTACATATCATAACCTCTGATTTACCTGCCTGCACTTCAAACTTCTGTCTCCTCCAACTCTGAAACCAGACTCTTGGCTCTTAGAAGGATGTGTTATCTAAGATAAAAGCCTGCTGCCTCACAGTCCCCACACCTTTTTTTTTATTCCTGTCCAAGCTCTAAAAACAGGTGAAATAATCTCTTCTTCTTCTTCTCTCGTTTTTTTTTAATGAAATCAGATTTCAGGACTCAATAAGAATGATGGAGGGTTTTTTTCAGCAGCTCTGTGTTGTTATTTTTCTGTTTGAGTGACAGACAGGAAGCTCTCTCTCTATGTCTCTCTCTCTCTCTCTCTCTCTCTCTCTCTCTCTCTCTATGTCTCTCTCTCCATCTCTCTCTCTCTCTGTGCTTCTATGTCTCTCTCTCCATCTCTATGTCTCTCTCTCCATCTCTCTCTCCATCTCTATGTCTCTCTCTCTCTCTCTCTGTGCTTCTATGTCTCTCTCTCTCTCTCTGTCGGTTCATGTGGGCTTCAGCATCTGTGTCATCATTAGTATCATAACCCCTGTAAATATGCATCTTCCTCCAGTGTTTCTCTCTGACTGATCACATACATTATGGATGCTCTCCCAGCCTATCCTCCTCCTCCTCTTCCTCCTCCTCCTCCTCCTCTTCCTCTTCTTCTCTTTCACCACCTTTTTATGACAAATGCAGTTTTTTTTTCCTCCTCTACTGAAGCGTGGAGCTTCACTGCCATCAAGTGGCCGCTGCAGCTGCTCCACCTCCACGTCACAGAGGAAAGTCTCACATTCAAATCTGATTCATCTGAACCATGTCGAGTCTTTTTTTTTGTTTGATATTGAGTCCTAAAAGACATATTTTCTCAAGAAGGGACATTACAGTGAGACAATTTCAGCCTGCTTCTAGTACAAATTCAGTTACAGTTTCAAGAAGTTTTAAGAATCAAGTGCAACTTAAGAAAATACATGAAAATAGACGACAACATGCGCAGCATTTAGGAAAGACGCTGCAAGTACCACAACACAAGGGAAGTGTTTCCAGAGGACACTTAAGAGTGATGAACACGTCAATAACTCATAAACGAAACGCTGTTAAAACACAAAGAGGCCTCTTTCCTACCGTAGTAAAGTAGTACTTCAAAAAATATTCAATAACTTCACTCTTATACAGTTTAGTTTCCCCAAAATCACTTCACACATCAACGGTCTGCTGTTGGTTAAACTACAACACTTAGTTTGGGAGGAATCTTAGTTTAAGATTACTGAACATTGTTTCTCTTTTCGGTGTTGCACTATGTAGACGGTCCCTGCTCACTCGCCTCACAGCCGGCTGAACATAGAGAACAATTTCATTTGTCCAGCTGAGACAAAAGGCTCATCGTCTACCTTGCTACGGTAGGAGAGAGGCCTCGTTTCGTTTATGAGTTATTGACGTGTTCATCACTCTTAAGTGTCCTCTGGAAACACTTCCGTTGTGTTGTTGTATTTTCAGCGTGTTTGCCTTCGTCAGCCACCGTAGTCTTCTTCCAAGATGGTGACACTTTGATTTGTATTGGAAAAAACATTTTAAAAAATCTCACTGTACTTGCAGAAAATAAGACTCAGTAATAACATGTTTACTTTTGGCAACACTTTACATAAAGCCCACTTTATTATCATGATATAAACAGTTAATACATGTTTTAACACACTATAAGGTAGCTGTAAGCAGATATAAGTGTTTATTAATGTATTTATCAACAACCCAGAAGTGTTTGCTGCTTATAAACAGATAACGATTGATAATATATGAAAACACAGTTGTAATATTATAAAATATTTCCTCATAGGAGAAGTTAGAGTTGTTGACAATTATTGTAAACACTCAAAATATTCTTATATCTGCTTATATTTGTGCCAATACAATTATTTCTGATATATAAACACTTTGTTTTCTTTATACTTTTACATTATTTAATATGTCGTCTGAACTCGAGCTGCTGAACCAGAACTCTGTACAACACACATACATACACAGACCTCATTAAAAATCTCATTAACATTTGTAACTCTGTTAACTGGTATAAATCCAGACTTGGATCAGAACCATGTTGTGTGTCTCGCTTCATATGTTTAGATAAGAACGGGAGTTTTCTGAAAACTCATCTAATATTGTTGTTTATTCAATATTTATGTGTTTTTGGCCTTTAATGAACATCGTTTCACATAAATCCTAGAGTTTTGCGGACCAAAATCACATCTCGACAGAGGAGACGCCATCTAGCGGTCGTAGTGACTGTGAGGCGGAGCAGTGATGCAGTTCAGATGACGGAGGAGGCTTTAACCCGACAGGAGACGCTGTTCATTTCCTGTTTCCAACTGCAAGTCGGGACAGTTGAAGACCGATGAAAGAAACGCTGCGGGACAGAGGCTCGACAGGAAGTGATGTCATGACTTCGGCTCTCTATAAAGGTGTGGTCACATGACATTTCCAGTCTCCAGTCAATGAAATTTCCCCACACTCGGGATCAAAAAATGTAAAAGATGGCACATTTCTCATGCGGGTAATAAATAAATAATGATGATAGTGATCAACAGTGTATAAAAGTGATGCTCGTAGTCTGGTAGTGTGATAAAATACTAGAAATACTATAATAATAACTTCTCCATTTCCAAACACAGACCAGCAGTGTTCCTATTGGCTCAAAGATGAACAAAGCTGCCGTCTGGACACCGAAACAGGAAACACACACTTGCATCCGTCAGAAATGTAACGTGACTGCACCTTTAAGATGACGAATCTGACCAAATATGTTGGCTCTCAGTATTTTGACAGATCTTGTTATTAAAAAGTTTTGAGCTCTGTTTCTATTGAAGATAAATGTTTTGCTACATTTAATCAGTGCTGAATTTGAACAGCTCCTGACCTCTGACCTCTTTCATCCTTCGCCTCCCATCATCCCTCTGTGCGTCTGTGCCTCTGTTGACAGAGCATTAGAATATGATTTCAGGCTACTTCATTTTTTTTTTTTTTTTTTTTCCTTCCCGCCTGCGCCGCTGTAAACATAAATCACAGCGAGTCGAGCCCAGAGCTCATATAAATGTCAGGATAGACAGCGGAGCTCATAAACCTCTAATTTGATCTTTATTCATCTGGGACAAGGCATGAATAAAAGCTCACCTAGTAAATCATCATTTTCTGCTCTCTGTCAAAACAGCTGAGAGAGAGCGATTCATCCATCCATCTGTCTCTGGAAGCCCCGCCTCCCGCCGCTCGTTAGGCAGCTCCACTTCTGATTGGCCGCTTCCTCCCTCGTTAAGCATGCACGCTACAGAGCGTCAGCATAGTAATTAAAGACCTTTATTTAGCTGGTTAATTATAAATGATGACTTATTTGATGCATTTAGAAAATAATTTTGAACGTGATGCTTTTAAACGATTAGAAAAAGTTTATAATGATTATTAAATGTGCTGATTAAAAGTTTTATTTAATTATTCCGTCTTTAAATGAAGAATGATGACTGAATGTTTACCTTCTTTTCCCGCGTGCGTCTTCTGATCGTATTGATCATTTTACACGTCACAGATCATTTATCTCCTGCTTCACATGTGACAGTTTATTGTCAGCATTTTATTAGTAAGTAACAGCAGCTCTGATTGGTCGGCTGCTGTTATTGTTGGCTATATTTACTCCTTGAAGCCAAAAGAACAATAAAACTGTGATTTATACTGTGCAAGAAAATAATAGAAGGGATGATACAGTAAAAAGACAAAGAATATCAGGGCCAGATTAACCCTCTATGGGACCTGAGGGGTAAAAAACACACTTCTGGGCCCCTAAGATCATATCCTCTTTTTTCCTTTTCTGGTGTAAATTTGTAGATAAATTATGGGGTGATTTCAGTATTTTTTTAATAATCAAAATACTGTAAATTCTCATACAAAAGCTGGTATTCAAATAGAGGTCAAATCTCAAATATGAGCACAAACGAATAGAGATAAATAAAAGAAAAAAACAACATGGTGGGAGTTGTCTTTCCATCAGTACCGTTCTGCTGCTCTGTTTATATTTTTAACAGAAATAATGTTTTTATACTCTGTACTTTTTTAACACCATTAAGCTACCATCAACGAAACAAGACTTCCTGATGTTTCTTCACATTCAAAGTCTACCTACAGAGAGCTGATGTCACTTCCTGTTCCTGTTATTAGTCTTTAGAGCCGTTTCTAAACAAACTAACGTGACCAAACTCTTCATAATGAAGGAACACGTCACCCAGTGCAGCGGTTTGGATCACTGACGTGTTTTAAATAGTTTTTGGACAACAACGGGGGTCTACAGCACATAGGAATAATATATATCAGGCTTTGGATACTCACATAATACTTGTCAGTGAATCAATTCATTGTTGGCTCTGCACATGAGATTTGTTGACAGTAAAAGAACATATTAAATCATCAATCATATGCTTTAACCACGCTAGTAGTATGACTCTAGGGACGGCAATGTCGTTAGCTCCACCACTTTAGTCCAGATTGAAATATCTCAACAACTATTTTTCAATGCTTTGCCATGAATTTGGTACAAACATGCATGATCTTCCACTATAACTCCATCACATGAGTCTGAGGTGTCAGCAAGCCTAAACAAAGACCTGGACATCAGAAATACATCAGAAAGTGGGCTGATGCCTAGAAGGTTGTCTTTGAGCCCACAGAGGAATAAAGAGCCGAAGTCATGACATCACATCCTGTTAGTCTCTGTTCCACCAGCTTCTGTAACTCGATGCAATCTCTGATTGAAGGAAACTGAATCCTTCATGATTTTAATGAAGTTTTCTTTACAGTTACAGTTTGACTTCAGCTCTCTATAAAGAGAAGGCTGCAAGGCTTTTAATGTGAAAATTGTGGAGGAAGTGTTGAGTGTAATTAATGGGAGCTTATTATGGTTCAGAGGATGAAGGCCTGACATGACTCCTGTTGTACTGAAGGAGTTAGTGTTGTGAAAATGAACATAATAGTGAATTTATCAAAACATCGGGTCAAAATGAAGGAAGAGTTGAGTTTGTTTAAACAGCAGAAAGTAGAAATGAACGTCTGACTCGAATATAAACCTGAATTAGATGAAGGTTTGCTTCTCTCTGACACTGACGTAAATAAGTCTCTGATGGATCAGGTCTATGATGGAGCAGGTCTCTGATGGAGCAGGTCTCTGATGGATCAGGTCTCTCTCTGATGGATCAGGTCTCTGATGGAGCAGGTCTCTGATGGAGCAGGTCTATGATGGATCAGGTCTCTCTGATGGAGCAGGTCTCTCTGATGGAGCAGGTCTCTGATGGAGCAGGTCTCTGATGGAGCAGGTCTATGATGGATCAGGTCTCTCTGATGGAGCAGGTCTCTGATGGAGCAGGTCTCTGATGGATCAGGTCTCTCTGATGGAGCAGGTCTCTGATGGATCAGGTCTCTCTGATGGAGCAGGTCTCTGATGGAGCAGGTCTCTGACAGAGCAGGTCTATGATGGATCAGGTCTATGATGGAGCAGGTCTCTGATGGAGCAGGTCTCTGATGGATCAGGTCTCTCTCTGATGGAGCAGGTCTCTCTCTGATGATCAGGTCTCTCTCTGATGGAGCAGGTCTCTGACGGAGCAGGTCTCTGATGGAGCAGGTCTCTGATGGAGCAGGTCTCTGATGGAGCAGGTCTCTCTGATGGATCAGGTCTCTCTGATGGAGCAGGTCTCTGATGGATCAGGTCTCTCTCTGATGGATCAGGTCTCTCTCTGATGGAGCAGGTCTCTGATGGATCAGGTCTCTCTCTGATGGAGCAGGTCTCTGATGGATCAGGTCTCTCTCTGATGGAGCAGGTCTCTCTGATGGATCACGTCTCTCTGATGGATCAGGTCTCTGATGGATCAGGTCTCTGATGGAGCAGGTCTCTCTCTGATGGAGCAGGTCTCTCTGATGGAGCAGGTCTCTGATGCAGCACGTCTCTGATGGATCAGGTCTCTCTGATGGAGCAGGTCTGTGATGGATCAGGTCTCTCTGATGGATCAGGTCTCTAATGGAGCAGGTCTCTCTATGATGGAGCAGGTCTCTGATGGAGCAGGTCTCTGATGGATCAGGTCTCTGATGGATCAGGTCTCTGATGGAGCAGGTCTGTGATGGAGCAGGTCTCTGATGGAGCAGGTCTCTGATGGAGCAGGTCTCTGATGGATCAGGTCTATGATGGAGCTTTTCTGACATCTACTGGTTCATCAACACAACTGCAACAAACAGATGATCAGCAAACCTCAAACACAGCTGGACTTGATGTTTTGTTGAAGATCCACAAATGAAAAAAAACAGAAATATTAATAAAACAATAAAAATGTATCATCTTTATCCAGACGAATAGATTCTAATAGTGATAGAAGAAGTATTTTACTGTTTTACCACAGTGTCAATAAGTAAAACACAGGAAGTGTTATTAGCAGATATAATTAAATCAAATGTTAATGTGTATATTAATATCCATCATATGAGTCAATGATTATTATTGATAAATTAACATGTAAGCAACATTTTAATACCGCAGCTTGTTGAGGAGAAGTTATTTTTAACTAATTTATATACATTCGGATCCTTTAATCTTTAACAATGCATCAGATTTCATAAACTGTTTGTGTGTTTTGTCTGTAAAATATTAATCTGCAAAGTAACAGAAGCTGTCAGATAACATAGTGGAGTAAAAAAAAGTACAATAAATCACACTGAGATGTACTAAAGTAGGAGTATAAAGTGTCATAAAAAAGGAAATACTCAAGTAAAGCACCTTATAATCATCATTTTGTCAATTTAACAAAGTATAACAGGAACCTAAATGACAAGGAAAATGACACAAGTACCTATGAAAATGATTAATAAAAATTGAAAATAGAAATAAAGTATAAATGTAAAAAATATTGTTTCACTGTGAAAAAAATGTATGAAATAAAAGTGTAATACAGTCTGTTTGAACATAAAGTTATTTTACCCAAATGTGTTTTTGTGTTTGCCTGAAAATCACTGAAAATATTAATAATTCACTGTTTTAAAAGTTTCTTTACATGTTATGATATTTAAATAACGTCATGATGAAAACATGATGGCCGCTCGTTGAACCACAGCTTCTAGTTTGTAGAGATGAAAGTAATCGATTCATTGACTGGTCGATCAAAGGACAAATAATCAGCAATAATTTTAATAACCAATTAATCGTGTCGGTGATTTTTCAAGCAAAAAACACCAAAAACCTTCTGGTTCCAGTTGTTTTTCTGCTGTTCTCTGTTATATCATCATAACTGAATATATATAGTCAGTCAAACAAGACAAGATACTTGAAGACGTTGTCTTAAAAGTAATCTGTAGAGTAATCAATAATGAAAATAATCATTAGTTGCAGCCCAACAAGTTTGATCAAACCTGGCTGAGTAACAGAGGAATGTAACTGAATATTTCTACTATTAATAAATTATAAAGTAACCTAAATAACGAGCGAGCGACTCTCCGCTGTGTTCGGTCTGAGCCTCACTGAAGGAAACACAACATTAGCTGCTGAATTATTTCTCTCATGTTTCTGCCAAGTTGTTCGGAGCTGCAGGGTTTTTTTCCTCAAAAGACAAACAAACAAAAAGAAAAGCTAAAAATAAAGAAAGTCCAGCTGCAGGAGATCAGCTCAGACTTCAGCCAAACACAAGATGGACAGTCAGTGTGTTTAGAACATCAACATGTTTCCCATCAAACTATAGTCTGTTTCTATGTGGGATACATGGGCTGAAGGTACAGAAAACATGAACTACTATTACTAATAATAATAATAAGAAGAAGAAGAAGAAGAAGAAGAAGAAGAAGAAGAAGAAGAAGAAGAAAAAGAAGAGGAGGAAGAAAAGAAGAAGAAGAAGAAGAAGAAGAAGAAGAAGAAGAGGAAAAAGAAGAAGAAGAAGAAGAAGAGGAAAAAGAAGAAGAAGAAGAGGAAAAAGAAGAAGAAGAGAAAGAAGAAAAAGAAGAAGAAGAAGAAGAGGAGGAGGAAGAAGAAGAAGAAGAAGAGGAGGAGGGAGAAAAAGAAGAGGAAGAAGAAGAGGAAGAAGAAGAAGAAGAGGAAAAAGAAAAAGAAGAAGAAGAAGAAGAAGAAGAACATGTTGTTCTCAGAAGTTTTTGTTTTTATTTGTTCTTTCCAGGCTGTCAAAATGATTTTGGTGTTTTGGTTTAATAATAAAGTCATAATAGCAAATTATTGTTGTATTAATGAAAAGTCTAATAAAAAAGAGAAGCATCTACGTTTAATGTACCTGCAGGCAAACACTAATAGGTAAGTTATGATTAAATAAATAATACATTTAATGAAGTATAAATAAGTTAAATCCTCAGTTATTAACCCTGAAGTCAAAAAGGTATTAAGGTACAACTTTGTTTAATGATGTTTAATTTGTCAAAAACATTAAATCAAGACTTTACAAAATATGTAATTTTTATATTTACATACATTTTGTGTCAATAATAATAATAATTACAATATATTATAAATAATAATGATGAAAAAACACATAGTAGTAAATCAAAACTACAAATATATATACACATATATTTAAATATATTTGTATAATATGTATAAATGTATATGTTCATAGACATATACTTATACCATCCTAACAAAAAAAAATAGAATTTTTTTTTTTTAAATGAAACTTTTTGACAAATGAATAAATAAATAAATGACATTCAGGTACAGTATTATCTTATACTGCATAAACCTTTCTCTGCATTTCAAAAAATATACAAAATAAATAAAGATTAAAAAAGAAAGGTATGACTCACAGAAAGCATCTCCAAAAACCTGGTAAAGCACCTGCAACATATAATATTTTTATACTTATTCTGCACTGATATGACCGGAGGAACCTGAAACAGAGTTCAGACAAACAAACAATAAGAGGAAACACAACCTAAAGACTGATGAAATATACAATACAAGAAGAAGATAAACAATCAAGAAGAGTCAGTTTTAGATTAAAATGTGACCAAAACAGCCTGATAATAATAATTCAATTCAAACAAAAAAAAAAAAACAGCAAAAAATGTGCAGATGAAAAACATCCATGCATACATACACATAAAACACATACACATACAAACATACTGTACAAATACGTGTGTTAATTTAAGGACAACAGTGTTGCAGCAGCTGTAAGATCAGCAGGCAAACTGTTCTGTTCTTTAGGTGCATAAATACTGAAAGTCATCTCACCAGACTCTGAACGTGCTGCAGACACACGGAGGAGATCTCTACCTTGTGAGCGCAGAGAGATGTGCTGCTGTTATAAACTAACAGCATGTCTGAGATGAACTGTGGAGTCAGACCAGTGAGTGCTTGTAAACCAAGAGGAGGATTTTAATTTGTATTCTGAAAACAACAGGAAGTCGGTGAAGGATCCAGAGGACTGAAGCTACTGATCTAATGAAAATGTTTCAGCTTTTCTAAAGGAAAGAAAGAAACTAAAGAAACACTTTATGAGGAAAATATTGGCTAATCAAAGACTCAGACAGGACTTCAGCTCTCATATGTAAATACAATGTTATGATTGTATGTAAATATATTCAGTGATGTTTTATACGGGACTTTTCAAATCATTTCCTCAACTTTTCCAAGAAGTTTTCTGCTAAAAAAAAACCAATGTAATTTGGTGCAAACAAAGGGAAAACAATGCAATGTGATGTTTTTGAAAGAAGCAAAAACCCAAGTTTCATTCATTTTTCATCTATTAATAGAAACATTTTTAAATATAAAGTATATGTATACAACACATTGTTAAAGATGAAACCAGTGGTTTCCAACCTTTTTGAGCTTTTGACGTCTTACAAAAAGCAGTGTGTAGTCGGGGTCACATTTCACATGTCTATGAGTTGTTAACAGCTCCACCAAATAGTGATTTTTCCCTCTAAACTTCTCACATGCTTTCATTTCAATAAATGTTCAAATGATCCAATATTTCAGCAAAAAATCAAAGATTAGAGAAAAAGTCCAAAAACTGAAAACAGATTTGTGTATCAGAACTTTGTTTTTTCTTCTTTCCTCTCCCATTAATCATCTCACCACCCCTCAGATTTATCTGCTGACCCTTTGGAGGGGCCCGACCCCTAGGTTGGGAACCACTGGACTAAACTAGCTAACTGTATATAAAGTAGTGTAAACTAGCTCCACCTCCAGCAGCTACAACAGTAACATGCTGCTCTAACACTGATGCTTCACTATTAATAATCTAATGATGTCATATATAATAATATATCAGTCAGAGGGACCAAACCACTACTTTTACTGCAATACTTTAACTACATCATAATACTTGTAATGGAGTATTTTTATATTGCTGCATTGGTACTTTTACTGAAGTAAAGGATCTGAGTAGGGGAGACCGGGGATGGTTGTAACATTTCTGACATCTCTGTCTGTAGCTTAGAGCTCTTTTAAACCAGCGCATTCAAAATGTGATGCAAACTAGTGACATGTGTCTGCTATTGAATGGTGCAGCTGTTATCTGTGCAGCACAAACAGAAAACGTATGGTTTAGTCTCAAACACAAGGAGTGAAATGTTACAATTGACCTCATAGTCTGGGTTAGTTGTAACATACCCTGGAGTGAAATGTCACATTATGAAATAAAGATTACGACAAAAACTTAAGATATTGAAAACTTTTTATTTAACACTTAAATGACTTTTTAACATAATTGGGATGTGTTTGCATGTGTGTGTGTGTGTGTCACACAAGCATTTGAACATAATAATAAAACTGAAAAAAATGTGCACCAGCTTCATCAACTGAACATTAGTGTGTCTGTGTGTGCCAAAGTATGTTAGTCACCGTCGGAGTCACAGTGGTGACAGATGTTTCATGGGCCCACAGACTACAAGTCATACACCGAACTCAATCTTCCTTCCGCGCTCTTTTACATCATTTGATGCTCTCTTCAAAATGTTATGAGACACCCCCCTGTCAGTCTTTCTCTTCCAGGACCTGGCATACTGAAATTCAAAGTAAACATATAAATACAGTGAAATGTTTTGCTTGGGGTAGATTGCAACATTTTTCCACATGTTATTACAACTAACCCAGACTCTTGTAGCCATGAACTAGCTTACCTTACAGCTAGCAACTGAAACATTAGCACTAACAACATAATTAACATGATTTAAGTTTGATGAGTTTATCTACAAAGCAGGCAATGCTATCACAAAAATAAATGAAGTAAAAAAAAATTACTTTCTTACCTCAAAATTAGTTTTTTCCTTCTAAAATCAGCTGTGTGTGTCTGCCGCAGGGTGTTACTTCCTCACATGGGGAACAAGGGCTAAACTGAGCATGTGCAGAGTGAATCAGGTGATTTGTAACTTGTTCCTGATTGGAGAATTTGAAAGTGTTACAACCATCCCCGGTCTCCCCTACTTCTTCCAGCGCTGTGACTGGTTTTATGATGCTGTTGGGACTGTTGTTGTTGTTGTCTCACTGACAGAGAAAGTTTAAGGTGTGACTTACTGAGATTTCATCCTTTATGAATCATCCTCGTAGCTGCTTCCGCTACTAAAATGTGACCCGACATGTTTGTAAACCGAGGAGCGTTTAAGATCCGACCTCTCAGAAAACGTCACCATGTTGAGTGTTTTGTGAGTTTCTGTTGAAAGTTTCCCTGCAGGCTGACGGCTGCGGACGCTCTGTGCAGATGAAACTACAGTTATGAGCAGAGAGGTCGGTGTTCAACAAAGTGGCACAATTTAATTTGTGTGGCAGGAACTGTGCAGCTCCGATAGACTCAGTAATGAAACCTCTCAGCTTTAAGTTCTGTCTACTTTATATTCACAAAGAGAAAAACGAGCGAGGCAGCCATCGTGGAGACATGCAAATACACTGATCTCTTTAATACGAGCTTCACCCAATTGGACGGCGACTTTGACAAGCAGAACAAATGCCCTGCGAGCACAAACACGCGCAGGTCAGGAGGAGCGGCGCTGATGGCCGAGGCAGAATTCTACTTTCTTTATCCTCTTTTCAACGCTGGCAGTCACATTCTGCCTGTTCGCTTACTGTTAAATTAGTCATCTGAGATTAGAGACGGCTTAAGGAAGAAAAGTTTCCCTCCAAAAAGTTGATAAAGCTTTGCGACTTAATGTATATTGAACATATGCAAAAATAAAATGTGAGGAAGGAAGTTTTGTCTTTATGGGGAAAGTTTCTGTGAACTTTTTTACGAGATTAAAAATATCCATTTTGAAAAAGCTGTTTATTCATTTCAGCTCTGCTTCCTCTCGTTCCTTTTCTTTTGTGAGATGTTCAGATGGATATTAATCTCATGTCTTTGTGTCTTAATCTTAGACATTTTTTGGGGGGGAAAATATTTTCTCGTTTGTTTCCCTGTCGAGAGTTAGATGAGAACATCGATACCACTTTTATCTCCGTCTGATGATTATGGAGCCTGGAGGTGATTGGCTGAGCTTAACATAAACAGACCAACACGTCCTCGTAATTAAACGACCACATAGGTGGATTATACCTGCACTCTATCAGTGCTTTCTAAAACCGTCTGTTAGACAATAATGATGTGGTTCAGGTCTGGTTAGGTTTAGGGAAAGATCCTGGTTTGATCACTTGGAATGTTTAAAGTTCCTACTTCCTTAAAGTTAGGCAACTTTCGTTGTCATGGCAATAATTGTAGTTGAATATGGAAACGTGTCACCGTATATAAACGTCGTCTGAACTGTGTCACTTCTTCAGGTCATAATTATATGAATACTGTCGTTGCTGGACAGACAGACAGAGTCAGGCTGGCTGTTTTCCCCTGAAGCTCATCAACTCTTGGATCTACAGACATCATTAGAGCCACAATTCGATTACAGATAACCAATCAATTGTTTCACTTATTTATTAGCACATACTCAGAGTTCAACACATGAGAGGGGTCTGTTGGCAAAAATAAAAGCAAAAATATAAAAACATTTTCTGGTTCCGGAGCTCAAATAGAAGATTTGCTGTTTTTCTTTGTCATATATGACAGAAAGTTGAATATTTTTACATGTTGAACTTTGAACTGTCAGAATATTCCTTCAAATACAGAAAACACAAACACATGTTTTTGTATTTACAGCATGTTTGTTTATTTGTTTGTGTTTTGTCTCACTTTGCATGTGTTGTCAAATCGATGAAGATGTTTTAAACATGTAAAATCTTTGGTCTGGTTAAGACGGCAGGGACATAACTCACTCCCCGAGGTATTGATGAGCATCAGAGGCGTCTCTGATGTGTTGAACTCTGAGTCTGTGCCCATAAACTCTGGACGGAGGTCGCCTGTAGGGTTTCTTTGTGTGAGCACAATCGTTATAAACATTAATTTGTCCCTTTATCAGTTAAACTTGTTAAAGTTTCTATATGTAGGAATCAGAAATTCCTTCTCGTGGTCGTTAAATGATCTGCAGTCAACATCCAGATGCTCACATGCTCGCGGTGGGAGACTGTTGCAGGTAATATCTTTATTCTCGCTTCTCATAATTACATAAAAGATCCCCCCCCCTTTTTTTATCGTGATGTTGTTATTGCAGGAGTCCCTTGAAGTTCTCCTGAGGGAGACAATAAAAGCGACCTCGACCTTTTCTTTATTTGCAGTGTGTTGAGTTTTCAGTGACGCTGCAGAACTGAAGGCTTCACTGAGCATCATGGATGACATGTTTTCACTTTTCTTTTATTGAGAAAATGATTAGCAGGTTAATTGACCACATGAAGTATTGATGTTCAGGAAAGCAAATTAGCATATTTTCCAAAATTTCAAACTATTTTTTAAAATTTCTCTTCATTGAGACTAAAGAACTCAAACCATGAAACATTAACATCATTGACCAGTGTATAATCAGCATATTTAGTCCTGGTTATATCTCTAGTCTCTATTCTTTTTTATCTATACGCAGGTGACAAATGAAAGGAAAAACCAACATTCAGTGTGTCAGTAAGGTGTTTGACCACCACGTGCTGCTCCTTGTTATTGATTCTACAGTCTCTGAACTCTACTGGAGGGATGAACTTTTGAATTTCATTCGGTGTTTTGATGACGGTGGTCTCTTTTATTTGGATCAGACCTTCTTCAAGACCAACAATCAGTTGTTGGTCCTGCTTTAGTTTCTTTCAGACAGCGAGCAGTTGAAACACAACGTCAGTGTTCTGTACTTTGTATCGGAGGCAGCAGAGAGCAACGACACTGCTGCAACTCCAGACTACCTCTGATAATACCAACGAAGAAGTACACAGACCCTTAACTAAAGTAGAAGCAGCAATAAGACAATGTTACAAGTAAAAGTCTTACATCCAGAATTCAACTTGAGTAAAAGTTTTGCCAGCACAATGTATCAAAAGTAAAAGTTCTCACTGTGCAAAATGGCCGAGTGTTCAGTTATGTTGCCTTCGAGGTCCCAGACAGATGATATATTTTATGATGTTACGTTACGATGAAGAGTTAAACGCCACCTGCTGTCTGTTCATCCACAAAACCAAATCCTTATAAATGAAGAACCTTCAACACTTCATTCAAATCTCTTTGTAAGTGTCCAGACGAGGTAAGAGACGAGATGATCATCTTCAGTTATTACTGTGCTCTGAGCAATAAACCAACAAACTCTTTTTTTTTGTCTTATCTTGTTGTAACTGGATGATACCTGCAGACACTACTCAGGGCAGAAAAAGTGCTTCCCTCCTCTGCATGTTTTTCAAAAAAATAAAAATTGTCATTTCATGTGTTTTAACAGTTTTTTTTACAGTTAATATTTTCCTGAAAAGACACTTGAACATCAACAATCAATAATAAGATGGTAAAGCGTTCGGAGCCAAACACATAATCGCTGTGTTTACGAGCATGAAGAGGATAAGAATATACTTTAGATTGTGCACACAGCCTGTAAACACTGTATAGATTCAAGCAGAAGCACATCTGTCCCAGCAGACAAACATTAATGTGAAATAAAAGATGGAAACAAGGTGACTGAAGCTCCTCCTGTGTATGATGTGGAGTCAGAAGGTTTTTGTTCTGCAGATGAAGCGTTTTTGACCACTGATGTACCTGCAGCTCAGTGATGAAAGGATCAGATACAGACCAGGATTTATAAAACCAGTGTTGATCCATTAAAGGAAAATTCCGTCTTATTCACAAAGTTTTTCTTTGAACAATAATTTATTTACAGAAATGCGTTGATCTCAAACAGTTTGTATAAAACAGTAGAAAACATTGTATCAAACTGATTCACATTTACATTTATGAAAATAAACAAAGTTTAATATTTACAAAGTGTCATCTACAGAAAGATTTGTACATTTTTCTTCATGATTCCACTGCTGACGTCTTCATGCTCCGTGTTCCAGGTGAACCTTCATCCTCTTCAGTACACTTTGGACCTGCGAGAACAGAAAACATAAAGGCACAAAAACCAATAACTCGAATATTTCCAGATGCAGAAGAATAATTACAGATTTTGATTGAAGCGAGAACCCTCTCATCACCTGGAGAAAGCAGAGACGGAGACGAGGCCGAGCAGGAACTCGAGGGCGTAGAAGCAGAGCAGCACGGCGCTGAGGAGGAACTCCAGCCGCAGGACGAAGGTCTGCAGCAGCAGGTAGTAAACGGCCAGCGCGGCGCAGGGCAGCAGGATGAAGAGCGACACCGCCGACGCCAGAGAGCGTTCACACAGGTTCCCCTTCCAGCCTGGACCGGGACACCGAGACGGTCAGCACACAGGATCTGATTATTGTTCAGCATGAAAACCAAACTTTTACCGTCTCACCGGTTTTAACTAGACGACATCTGGACATATATAAACCAGCTTTGTTTCCAGCTTCAACACGAGATCATTTAGGATCTACATCACAGACGCTGAAACGATCCGTCCATCGAAAGAAAAATGATCAGCAACAATTTTAATAATCGATTTTTCATGTAAAAAAACACCAAAAATCTTCTGGTTTAAGCTTTTTAATGTGAGGATTTTTCTGCTTTTCTCTGTTTTATATGATTGTAACTGAACATCTTCAGGTTTTGGACTAAACAAGATATTTGAAGACGTTTTCTTCGGCTCTGAGAAATTAATGGACAGTTTTTCATGACTTTTATAGATTTAACAATAATCAAAATAATTCTTAGTTGCAGCCTTAAAGGTTTTATAACCTCATTTTTCTCAGTCCACAGACAATATACAGAGAATATTAGAGCAGGAAGTAACAATCATCAGTTGTTTTTATTAATTGTTTCAGGTGTAAAATGTAAGAAAATTGAGAAAAATGTATCAATTTCTTTTTAAAGAAAGTTCAGTTGTTTAGTTTATATGAAGTGCAAAAACATCCAGTACAAGTTCTCAGAAGGCGACATCAGTGACATCATCAGTGACATCATCAGTGACATCATCAGTGACATCATCAGTGTCTGAAACTCTGAATTTACACTGATATGGATATAAGAAAAGCAACAAATCCTCAGACTGGAGAAGAAACCAGAGATGTTTTTTCTGGGAAGTTGATTTAAACGAATACTTGTTTGATTCATTTCTCTTAAACTACTAATTAATAATCACCTTATAGTTATAGATTTATTACACTTACATTTGCAGTTCAGTGTTTGAACTGGAATTTAAAAGGTGTTTCTGTAAACCAGCAGCATATGGAGGCAGGAAAATGATTCACTGGTATTACAGAGTACTGATAATAATTAATGGCTTCAAATGAAGACAATATTAACCCTCAAACCTGCCAGAATCTGTACAAATAACAACAATAATAATAATAATAATAATAATAATAATTAAGGACACAGCATTTGGGAGTCAGCAGCTTCTGACTGAACTCTTCCACATGTTCAACCTCACACAGCTGCATGTTGTTGCAGCAGATGTTTGGCATCTTTGCTTTAAAAATGACTAAAACAATTATTCCATTGGAATGGCTGTGAGTATTCATTCATTCATTCATTCATTCATTCATTCATTCATTCAGTTCAGACACTGCTGCTGATGGAATTAGAAAGTTTCTTCTCTGCTGCTGAAGACTGAAACGTAACCAGCAGCTGTTGTCCAGCAGATGGCAGCAGAGAAGCTGAGACATGAATCTGCCTCAAATTTTAAACCAAACATGTAGATTTGCTTCATTAATAAGGTGAAGTTTAATTTAATGCGTCTCAGTTACTGTTCGGTCAGAGGAGAGTATATCTCTGTTCGGTGTCTCAGTCTCACCGTAAAAGATCCTGAGAGTCTCGAGGCCGAGGAAGAGCACCAGCAGCACCACGTCCAGAACCAGATTATCTGACGGGTACGGGAGCAAAACACCTGCAAACAACAAAGAGAAGAAGAAAATACAAACACACAGGTTTCATGTCTAATATTAAAACGGTGAATATGAATTTAAAAAGCAAGAATGAAATTAACTTTACCAACTTAAGTTTGGAAATTAATTTTTAAAAAAAAGTCCTTTAATGATTCCCCTCTCTCATTAGGACACTCTGACCTTTGACCTCCTTCCTTCAGCTGCCTGTAGTTTTATTTTTCTTGCCACCAAAGCAAAACAAACAAAATGTTCATAAATGGTTTTGACTGTTGACGGCTCAGTCACTATCGCTGCTAATCAGTGGTGAGAAGGGTCAATCGGTGTTTCCTAAAGCCCGACACGACGTCCTCTAATGTCTTGTTTTGTCCACGACACAAAGATATTCTGTTTACTGTCGTAGAGACTAAAGAAAACAGAAAATATTCACATTTAAGAAGCTGGATTCAGAGAATTTGGACATTTTGTTTGAGATTAAAACAAACCAATCACAAGTTATCATGTGAATAAAAGCAGCTAAATGTTGGATTCCAGACGACTGCTGATGAAATCTGACCCGAAATCTGGGATGTTAAAGTGAACCGTGTGTCAGCGTGTGAACATGTGAAGGCGGCACAGCAGCTTACACACCTTTATAGATGAACATCAGGATCTCTGCCAGGTAAAAGGCAGCAAAGTACCAACAGTTCAGATACAAGAGGATTTGCAGAGGAGTGGAGGACAGCTGAGGATGACACGGTCAAGGACAACAGACACAGACAGAACAAATCAAACAGACACAGACAGAACAAATCAAACAGACACAGACAGACAGAACAAATCAAACGCAGACAGAGCAGCTGCAGCTCTACGTCAGTTTCATGTGAAGGATACGATCGGTTGGCTTCCTGCAGAGAAACAGAGAAACCAAAAATACAGCTGTTAGAGGCAAACTGATAAACACTGACAGAAATGATAAAAATAGAGCTTGTTAATAAATCAATATTATATCAACAGGAGACTAGTTTTTGTCTAAGCTGTTGGTTTATTAAAATATGGCTTAAACATTGTAACATTTTCAGGTCTTGAAAGCTGTTTTACGGTCAAGTGACACAATTTTCTGAACTCATTTAACCAAATTCTACATATAACTTTTTGACTTTTATTTATTTGTAATAGTTAAAATCAAACAAATAACATTAAAATGACAATGTGTAGGGAGATAAAAGGTATATCAGTTTATTAATCACATCTGCATAAATAACAATTAGAGCTTCTGCTGAAAAAGCTGAAAAAGCTAAAAAAAAAAAACTGAAGCTTAAACTGTGTTTTTCTTCAGATATAAGAACAGTTTTTCTCTCCAGGATAAAGTTTGTCCATGTTTGACTTTGAGGACATTTTGTACATGAATGCATCATCTCATCACAGAGCTCTGAGAGTCATTAGGAGCTGTCAGGTCCTCACTCATCACTGCACGCTGTACGCTCGTGTTGGTCGACCCGCTTTGATTCCTGTGAAACTATTACATCATCATCTAACTGCCAGTGTCAGTGGGGGCTGCTGGGGGGGTTTTAATGCTGTTTCTCAGTCCAGTTCTAGTTTAAAGGTTGTATTTTTAATCGTCATTTTATTCATGAGTTTATTATTTTATATTGACTAATGAGAAGTCTGTCTGGATTACTTGTTTTTATGTTGTTTGACTGAACTTTATGCTGCTGCCTGTCTTGGCCAGGACAAAAAAAGAGATTTTTAATCTTAGTGAGGTTTTTCTTCTTCTTTGGTCTGCAAAATGTAAGAAAAAATCCCCTTCACAGTTTCCCAAAACCTGAGTTCACACATTCATACCCAAAAGTAATCTGTTTATTATTATTTTTGGCACAAAAAGCATTAAAAAAAAATCACATTTGAGAAGCTGAGAAGCTGTTGCCGATTACTTTTCTGGTGAACTATTCAATTTTCTTCTTTTCTTTTCTCTAAACACAATATATTCACAATGGCAAAAATATATGTTATGTTAAAATATTACATAGGAAGATTAGAATTAGAAACTCTGAATTGTATCTTTTATATAAAACCAGATATGTGGTAAAACATGAATGTCATTAGTTGAAGGAATTAAAGGTGTCTGTGCAAGAACTGTCAGACTTTACATGTGTGTTAATATCTTCTGAAGACACCGATATCCATATATAAAACATAACTTAATGTACTGTTGATACTGAGGTATTTGGTTGAAAAATATTGCCACTATGTTATAAAACATCGTCACTCTACCCTGTTATGAAATCATCCAGTCAAATCTCTGATGTAATGAACATGAAACTGACTTATTTCTGCTGTCAGGAGCAATTTCAAGTTTGTCTTTTTTTTTATCTCTGGTCAGTGAAAATGTGCAGTTTGTATAATGACTATTTGCATTTGGAAACACATCTTGTCTGATGAGTAACAGCTAGTGTGAAGCTTTATGTGAAGCAGAATTTACACAAAAGTCTCTGTGTGAACAGTTACGTTCAGGAACATTAGCATCAGCTACAGAAACAGGCAGGCTTACTGTCTCCCTGGAGACTGCTCCAGTAAATGTACTTAATTACTTTCCACCGCTGCTCACTAACTTATATTAGCAGTGTAACTGTTATAACGTTAATAAGAGAAGAAGCTACATGATGATAAAAAAAAAGCTGCTTCTCGCGGGTATTTCCGACCTCGCGACGGTTTGAAGTTACGTTACGCAGTTTCCTAAATAACTTCACCGCGTTAAATACTATAATGTACAAAAAACATTATAAATAAATGTTGTATACCGTCAGATTTATGTGACACAAAGAGTGTGCGACTTACCAGGCGCCATGTCTTGTTACCATAGAAACAGCTTGGCGGAAGTGCTTCTTCTTCACTTTTGGGTTAAACAGCAGCGGTATTTCCCGCCATGCTGCCCCCTACAGCTTCAATGTCACTATGGCGCAACTGATATCAATAATATATTTTTTATTATCTTTGTTTATGGTACAAGATAAGATAGATAGATGAACATGAAACAAACAAAACAACAACAAAAATAACACAATGTTTGGTTTAATCATTTTAGATTTTCTTATTGTACAATGCATGTGTGTGTGTGTGTGTGTGTGTGTGTGTGTGTGTGTGTGTGTGTCTGTTGGGGCGGGGGGGGGGGGGATGTTTGTCTAAGGATATGGAGCGGAGGGAGAGCAAAAGGGAGAGACTATTATTGTTTTCAACTATGTACTTTACTTTCATTATATTATTCTGAGTAGTACAGTTGTATGTAGTTGTATAGTTTGGTGTAGTGTATGTTGTATAGTATGTATATTATCAAACGTCCCAGACATTTAGGATTTTGATGTTATTTTTTGTTTGTTTGTTTTATAATGCAATTATAAAATTCATTATTATTTGTTGACTTGTGTGTTTTTAATTTATCAGAAATCATAAAACTTGGTAACCATGAAAGGTTTTGTCCTTGGAAGCATCAAGTTGACAGTAAAAGGTAAACTTACTAGCTTTTTTCAAGACCTTTCAATCACATCTTTGTCCTCCTCCTCCTTTGTTTGTCAACCTTATATATTATGTATATACATACTTGTATTTTAAACCGTTTTCATAAAATAAAGACAGGGAAAAACTAAAAACTAAAAAAAAGGAAAAAGAAGACGAAATTAAAATAAGAACTACAATACCCAGCATCCTCCTGCAGCGCGCTGATTGGCCAGAGTAGTCCGATGGTTTACGTGGCACTGCTGGGTCTGCGCAGACTCAGTCGAGCTCTCTCCCGGCAGGAAGATGGTGTCGTGTGTGTTGTCGGTTTTACTCCTGAACGTTTTCTGCAGTTTCGTCTCCTCTTTGTACTTTCACATCGGAGAGACGGAGAAGAAATGTTTCATAGAGGAAATCCCTGACGAGACGATGATTATTGGTGAGGAGAAGTCAGCGGCTAATGCTAACCGCTAGCTCACCAACTTTAGCTAGTGAGCTAATCGGCTAAACGAGCTAAAGTTAAATATCTTATGTTTCTGCGTTTGTGTTTAAATCTTTAATTATTTAGTAGTGTTAGCCACATTAAAACAGCAAAATATTGATTTTTGGATGTCAAGAAAAATCGGCGCACGTTATCTGTAGAAATTATGATAAAACGCAAAGTCTGATACTGACCTGATATGAACAGTCGCTGTAATCATTCTTCCTGTTCATACTGACTATTAGAAGAATCACCTTCATATGTGCTTTCAATTTTTCAATTTAGCATCAAATTCCCTCTTTGTGTTTCCTCGGACAGTGTTTCCCTGGTCAGTATGAACAGGAGGAATGATTACAGCAAGAAAAACAGGTTTCACTGTTCATTTGGACTCCTGACTGTTGGTTTAAGACACACTTGAACAACTGTGAGTGTGTCCTTTAACTCTAATTGCAGTTTAAATACATTAAACTAGAGCTGCAACGATTAATCGATTAGTTGCCAACTATTAAATTAATCGCCAACTATTTAGACAATCAATTTATCATTTTAAGTCATTTTTTAAGGAGAAAATGTCTGATTCCAGCGCCATAAATGTGAATATTTTCTGGTTTCTTTAGTCCTATATGACAATAAACTGAATATCTTTGGGTTGTGGATAAAACAAGACATTTGAGGACGTCATATTGGACTTTGAGAACCATTTTTCACCATTTTCTGACATTTAAAAGACTAAACAGCTATTTGATACTAATTGAACTAATTCAGTTCACTGTCTATTAGTGTCTTGCAATACATGTTTTTAATTCCCTATCCCCACATACAAATGTAAAATCATAACTATGACACACCTGTCTGTCTCTCTGCAGGTAACTATCGGACTCAGCTGTATGATAAGCAGAAAGAAGAGTATCTGCCGGCCACTCAGGGTCTGGGGATGTTTGTGGAAGTCAAAGATCCTGATGACAAGGTTAGTCCCGAGCGTTTAAAGCTGTTAACGAACGAACGAATGAAACGAGAGTTTATTATCTGTTTACTTTGTATTGTGTACACATTATTATCATCATCATCAGTTGAGCGGGATTTAACGGGTTAGTTTGCTCTGCGTGTTCCCTGCAGGTGATTCTGTCCCGGCAGTACGGCTCAGAGGGAAGGTTCACCTTCACGTCACACACACCTGGAGAACACCAGATCTGCCTGCACTCCAACTCCTCCAAGTTCTCCCTGTTCGCTGGAGGCATGCTGGTGAGGTTTCCCTCCTGCAGAGCTGCAATGATTAATCAATTAGTTGTAAACTATTAAATTAATAACCAACTATTTTAATAATCAATGAACCATCTTGAGTTATTTTTTTAAAGAAAAAAAGCTAAATTTCTCTGATTCCAGCCTCTAAAATGTGAATATATTCTGTTTTTTTTTAGTCTCTATGACAGTAAACTGAATATCTTTGAGTTGTGGACAAAACAAGACGTCATCTTGAGTTTTGGGAAACATTTTTCACCATTTTATGACATTTTATGGACCAGTCGACTAATCGAGAAAATAATCCACAGATTAATCGATAATGACAAAAGTCACAAGTGTCAGCCCTCCACTCCTGTAACACTATCAGACTCTTGATGGCAAGATTTTTTTAAAAAGGATGAAAATCATTGCAGCAGAACCAAATATATCATCTTCCTCAAATTCACACATCCGTCTTCCTTGTCAAAGCCTGGCGCCTACATTACCCACAATGCAACTGTACAGATTCACGTGTGTTATGCTAGTAGCGGTGAATGTAGCCCGGAGCTGCTAGCCTCCAGCAGAGACGAGGAGCTACAGAGGTCTCACTTCTTTCTAACTCCACACCTCCAGATTTGATTACTTTTCTAACTTGTAGTCTTCAGCCTGAAACCGACGCTGACTCAAGTGACATCATCAGTGACATCATCAAAAGGTTATATACTACTTTTTGCACACAGAGAACACCTGGAAACACACTCAGGTGGAAAATACCTGCAGTTACCCTTTAAATAAAACCTGTAAAGCTGCATTCAGACACAACTTAAAGAAAAAACGTTCCTGCTGTGTTCCTCGCGTCGCAACAACACACTTCAACTCTGTGACTGGTTTCCAGTTTCCCCTCATGTCTCTGTAGGTTCACGAAGTGCACTCATGCAGGTCGTGATAACCACAAATCATTTGCTCGCACTGAAACACTCGAAGCAAATCTGTGTTTGTGTTGGTGGAGGTTTGTGTTTCGCTCTGCTGGATCGTTCAGATGCTTTTACTGCGTTTTAGGGCTGAATATCAACACTGATTCAACTCCTTGATTCAGTTACATCAGATAAACACTAATATTTGTCCTGAGAAATTATTTTACTTCAATATTCAACATGTGAGCAACACTGTTGTTACATTTCAGGATGAACTGTCGACACATTTCCTGCTTAGAAAACTGGATCAAGCAAAGCAAATGCAAATAACACGTCTATATTTATCAGACCTACGTGTGTAAAACAGTTGAGCAAGAATAATAAAAAGACCTGCATCACCTGCAAGAGCCTCATCATGATATATATTTAAAAAAATAAAAAAATATATATATACAGCAACACATAGACTGTCAGTACCTGCTGTGTCAACTCCATTCATCCAGCCCTGGTGTTACTCACTGACCTCGTGTGTGTTGTGCTGCAGAGAGTTCACCTGGACATCCAGGTGGGAGAACACGCCAACAACTACGCCGAGATCGCCGCCAAAGACAAACTGACGGAGCTGCAGCTGAGAGTGAGACAGCTGGTGGAGCAAGTGGACCAGATCCAGAAGGAGCAGAACTACCAGCGGGTCAGTCTGACTGTTCACTTCAGTTCATTACTGTTGTTTTAATGTAGACTGTCGGTCCCAGCGTTATTTTATTATTTAACCTTTATTTAACTAGGAGAAGAGTATCCTAGCAACAACAACAAGTACAAACAACAGAAAACACACAATCTCTGAATGTCAAGATGTATCAATATCAACCGATGCAGTTATAAATCATGAATAAATATCTAATAGAATCATATAAAATGTTACGTCCTACTAGACCTGCAGTGTCGATTAATCAATTAGTTGATTGACGAGCACAAACTGCAGATCATTTAACGTCATTCATGAGAATTTGCTGCTGTTCTTTGTTTCATTTGATTGAAAATTCAATATGTTTGGATTTTGGACAGAACAAAACAGACAATTTGATGACATCATCTTCAGGAAACCAAATGATTAATCGATTAATGAAGGAATTAATGAAACATGTTGTTCATCATTCAGAGAAGATTTCAGACTCATTCAAACAACCTGAAAGCTGAAAATCAAATCAAATGAATCACAGATCAGCTGCAACTAACCATAGTTATCATTATTATTATTATTATTATTATTGTTGTTGTTGTTGTTGTTGTCTTGCAAATGTTAAAAAATTGTGCGAAAATGCCATTTACAGTTTCTTTGGGCCCAAAGTGAAGCTTTTAATTTGCTTGATTTGTCTGATCAATAGTCCAAAAACTTCATGATATTTAATTTATTCATATATGACAAAGAAAACGAGGAACAAACTGAGTTTTTGGGCAGAGCTGCAGATTATTTTCATTATCAATCTGTCGATTATTTTCTGGATCAGTCGTTCATTCTGTATAATAACACGCCCCCCCCCCCCCCCCCCCCGCTGTCTGTCGTCTCTCAGTACCGCGAGGAGCGTTTCCGTCAGACCAGCGAGAGCACCAACCAGCGGGTCCTCTGGTGGTCCATCGTCCAGACGCTCATCCTGGTCGCCATCGGCATCTGGCAGATGAGACACCTCAAGAGCTTCTTCGAGGCTAAGAAACTGGTGTAAAACGTTCACCTGGGAAATGAGTATGTGTGTGTTTGTGTGTGTGTGTGTGAGAGAGAGAGTGAGAGTGTGTGTGTTTGGTCTCTACTGATTGATGCAGTACTGAGCGGCGGCGGCGGCGGTCGCTGCTGTCGGAGGAGAAACTGCAGACTGCTGAGGAAACAGGACACAGAGAAACCCAGCTGCACGATTCGACTTACAAACATCTTCAGATTATTATTATTGTTATTATCATTATCAATGTTCTCATTGTTTCCCTGTTTGTAAAGAACCCCCCCCCCCCCCCCCCCCCCCACCACCCCCCACCACCCCAAACACACATCTGCAGTAGACTAGCAGGGAAAAATGTGACTCTATTTATTACACAGAGAGATTTTACTGTTTAGATTTGGATCCAGTTCTGCTTCAACGCGACAGGAAACTAACATTTATTCGATGAGATATTTTATAGATTTGCCCTTTTTTCGTTCTTTAATTCTCTGTAACGAGTCACAGACGCCGCGTTACCCGAGATTCAGACTCACACACCAAGAAACGATCATCAGTTTAAAGCAAACGCAGTTTGGCCTCTTGAGCGACGGCAGAAATTCTAACCTGGATTCAACACTTTTTGTGCCAGATATCATTTCAGTTGCAGTTGAACTTAATACAACGGCACATTTATAAACGGAGGCTGCTAGAAGGTCTGTAATTCACACTGTTTGGCTCATAATAATCTCAGTGTTAACAACATGCGGCTGTGTCCTCTGTGTACCTGCAGGATTATAAAGTTAATCCAGCAGAGGGCAGATCAGGACTGAATCCTCCCTGATCGACAGGAATACCTTCGATTCAGAAGTTCAGATTTTGCAACAGCGTAAACAAAACTGGAGGATGTTACTGTATCGTTCGTTTTATTATAACAACAGCAGAAGAAGAAGAGAAGCGGTGACGAGTGTTTGTTAGTTTCTCTGCCTCCGTCGCCGCTGTGGTTTGTTTCAGAGTTACATCCTGACATCCGGTCTCTGCTGTTAGTCGCTCACGTGTAGAGTTTTATTTTCTGAGAAACTGGACGTCAGACATGATTGACGGGGGGGATGAGGGGGGGGGGACGCCGTCGTGCTCACACGATGATAACAGGAAGCGCATCGGAGCTCTTAATCGACCTGTGCGCGGCTTTTGACGTGTTCAGTCACATTATCAGACTTTTTTTTGACTTCAATACGGACACTGATATGACATACCTTCAGCACTGGATGCTACTACCATCAAAATCTGAATAAACTCAGATTTTTTTACTTCGCCTGTGACGACATCAGATCAGATCTGTAGCAGGTTTCACAGTCGAGCTCTCTGGAAGTAAAAAAAAAAAAAGAGCCTCATTGTTCAGTTGCTTCGCTCTAGTTTATAAACCAGTTTACGTTGAGTGGAATAAATGAGATGTTTCCTGTTTTTTTTAAGCTTCTTCAAGAGCCAAACAGACAGATCACGTCAAAAAAAAAAAAAAAGTCCAAGATAATCGCTGGACAGAGGAAACACCTTCACAGATGAAGACGTTTACACGTTTAACTCTGCGTGTCTTTAGATGTCATCCTGCTTCTCTGTAGATCAGATCTTTCTGTCGATGAGACACGTTTCCTGCTGCAGAACATATCTGATGTAAATATTCCAGCTAAATTGAAGTTAAAAGGCTTCGGTGATGATGACGAGCGGCTCTCAGCTCTCAAGTCTGTCAGGTTCTTTTTTTTTTTTTTTTTTTTTTCAGTGAAATCTTACCAAATACAACAGTTTTTGTGTTTGTTACTGCGTCCAATTTGAATGTATGTTTCTGTTTTAGTCGGCTCGGCGGAGGCGTAGAGAGAATATTTTGGTATCGATCATCCATTAATTCTAATCAGATGAGAAGAGCTCGCTCCCTGGTGTTTTTATTATTAGTCGCGTCTGTCCGCTGTTACGCTGCCAGAGACGCCTCCTCCTACAGGTTTCTGTCCCATTTTCAGTCATTTTTCTTTTCTAAGAATTTGCTTTTTATTCGGGACAAAAAAAAAGCATCATGTGTGGCAGATCTCCTGTGTGAAAGGACAGTTTCTCAGTGATTAAATGATTAATTGTTGATTTGACACTGAGTGGATCTAGTGAAGAAAATTTGAAGAAAAAAAAAAAAACCAGCCCCATGAAATCCCTCCTCAGCGCTGCATCACCAGCAGCTCTGGATGATTGTTACCTGGAAGAACTAGACTCGGACAGACCCGAATCCTAAATATTCAGCGTCCATGACTAGTTTGTTCTGTGAGGAAAAAAAAGAAAAAACCCCGAGCAGAGAGAAGGTTTCAGATCCTCTGATGTTCAGTGAAAAGAAACCTGTGAAACAACTTTTTAAAGAAACGTTCTCGAGAAGGAAGAAATGTGACCTTTTTATTCTTCTTTTGTGTTTTTCTCTCTTCACTTATCAAGATTTTGTTCCTCTTTTTGTTTTCTGGTGGTTGTGTTGAAGATATTTTTTTTTTTTTTTGCTGCAGGTTGGTTTCAGAACTGTTAGAATTTTGGATCATTTGGTTTTTTTCGGCTGGAAAAGGGGCTTGAATTTATTTTCTAGAAAGATTCTGTCCATGTGAAATGTGTCTAAAATTGCACTCGAAATAAAGTTTTGTCACATTTGGTTTGACTGACTGAGTGTTTGATTGACAGATTTTACAGACTGTAACTGTATTACATCCACAGAAGAAATATGTTTTAATGAGATTTCAAAACAATGTAATTAAAATCAAACTGATCCATAATGATTTCACCTGCTTCCTAAAATAAAAATAAAACTATTTTATAGATTTTGTCTCCTTAGAGAGGAAAAGCAGTATTTTCAAAAAATGAAGTTATTTACAATAATATACATATTTGGGTTAATCTGTCAGTAACGTATTGAATGTAGGTGTTATATCAAATTTAAAAAATAAGAGTAATATTGTCCTAACTGCCTGCAGATGTTCAAATTAAACTTTTCTCTATTATTTATTTATACACTATATAGTATAAATAAAGTCTTTTTGAGTTTAAAGAATATATATTTCCCAGATTGTTTTAAACACTAAAAAAATTAACTATATCGTATTAGTTAGATGATATATGATGTAACTTTGTATTATGTGTCCTGTGTGTTATTTGCTTCATACTGTTTGTTATTGTGCTGTTTTATGTTTGAATTGTGACCTGCTGAAGAGACGTCAGATGAACATTAGCTTTAAACTCACTCTGATACATCAAATGGTAACAGTTCTGTTCAACACTGTACACACTCACTAATAAATAAAATAAAATATTTTCTGTTTGTTTTTTATTTTTTTGGGGAAAAGTTGATTCAAAGTTTTTTCTTGCACTGCCTTACATTATATACTACACACACACACATATATATATATATATATATATACATATATTTATACATGTGTACTCAGTGTGAAAGAGACGAGGACAAAGAAACAACCTACCAAAAACTGGTGATCATATGAACATGGCAGCACAATTAAATATATATTTATATTTATATATATATGTATGTATATTACTAAAAAAGTTAATAAAACTTGTGTTTTATGCTTTTCTGTTAAATTTCTAGGTTCACAATTTTTCAAGTCTATATAAAACAATGGTCAGATGGCCAAATGTACACAGAAACAGTTTGTTGGAAGTATTTTGCTAAGTTAGTCTTTTCAGTGCAATTATGAGATATAAGACATAATTATTAGATACTAAGTCATAATTATGAGATAAGGCCTCCAATAGTTTTTTTCCTTTGGTGAACGCAATGCTCCTCCATAAACAGAAATCTGCTGCTCCATAATCCAGTCCTGCAGGTGGCGGTACTGTTTATCAACCGCTAATAAACCCAAAGAAGAAGAATAAGAAGGTAGGAACCTTTACAGTTGTTCCCACTCGGACTCATACACGAGTCGGACAGTATTACAATCGGCTCCCGTTATTTTCTTATATTATGCGGCGTGAAATAACCGGTGAATGTTCCGCCGGTCGGTGCTTGTTTTGTTAAATGTTGAGTTTTCTCAGCCGTCGGCTCGGTTTGTGACGCTGAACACAGAGCTAAAGCTAAAGCTAAAGCTAAAGCTGGTTACAGAGTGCTACGTGTACAGTAACCGTTAACCGAAGCAGAGACGTGAATCCAGAATTAACCGGTTAGAAACACAGATTTATAACTTTATAGCCTACTGAGCAAATGTGTACCTGCCGTAAAACCGGACTAACGGAGGGTTTACCCGGAGAAGAGTTAGCAAAGAGTTAGCATGGAGGGCAGTTTGTGCTGCGGGATGGACGAGTGAAAAACTCTGAATATAACCGGGTTTAAACTCGGTTTGTTTTTCTCCTGCTGCTGATTTTATGTTTGTTTAAAGAAGTGAAGTTTCATCTTTATAACCGGACTGAAATCATTCAGCTGTGAGTCTGTAAAGATGATGTATTCATCGAGAAGGAAGCCTGTCCTCTACTTTAAAGAGGAGAGAAGGTAAGTTTATGTGTTTTTAATGATAATGATATTATTGTTTAGTTCAGCCAGTGGTGGAAAGTAACTAAGTACATTTACTCAAGTACTGTACTTAAGTACAATTTTGATGTACTTGTACTTTACTTGAGTATTTCCATGTGATGCTACTTTCTACATTTCAGAGGGAAATATTGTACTTTCTACTCCACTACATTTATTTAACAGCTTTAGTTACTTTTCAGATGAAGATTTGACACAATGGATAATATAACAAGCTTTTAAAATACAACACATTGTTAAAGATGAAACCAGTGGTTTCCAACCTTTTTGTCTTTTGACGTCTTACAAAAAGCAGTGTGTAGTCGGGGTCACATTTCACATGTCTATGAGTTGTTAACAGCTCCACCAAATAGTGATTTTTCCCTCTAAACTTCTCACATGCTTTCATTTCAATAAATGTTCAAATGATCCAATATTTCAGCAAAAATCAAAGATTAGAGAAAAAGTCCAAAAACTGAAAACAGATTTGTGTATCAGAACTTTGTTTTTTCTTCTTTCCTCTCCCATTAATCATCTCACCACCCCTCAGATTTATCTGCTGACCCTTTGGAGGGGCCCGACCCCTAGGTTGGGAACCACTGGACTAAACTAGCTAACTGTATATAAAGTAGTGTAAACTAGCTCCACCTCCAGCAGCTACAACAGTAACATGCTGCTCTAACACTGATGCTTCACTATTAATAATCTAATGATGTCATATATAATAATATATCAGTCAGAGGGACCAAACCACTACTTTTACTGCAATACTTTAACTACATCAAGCTCATAATACTTATGTACTTTTACTGCAATACTTTAACTACATCAAGCTCATAATACTTATGTACTTTTACTGCAATACTTTAACTACATCAAGCTCATGATACTTATGTACTTTTACTGCAATACTTTAACTACATCAAGCTCATAATACTTATGTACTTTTCCTGCAGTAAAGGATCTGAATACTTCTTCCACCACTGAGTTCAGGTGTTGTCGATGTTCAGTTTGTTCACTAGATTAAAAAGTGAAATGAAACCTTTTAAAAGTAACTCACTGTCTTGACCTTTCAAGAAATGAGACCTCAAAAGTTCCTCATCATGAAGACAGGAACAAGTAAGTAGGAACTGAACCAGTGGTTCCCAAACTGTGGTCCAGGGACAACCTGAGGTCCTTGAAGTTACTAGTTTTTTGTAAACAGATTTACTGGCTGCACTTATTTACATTTCTGATTATAGTTGTTTGCAAATTGAAGTTTACTGTTAAAAATATGCTCTTATTATTAATGGTATTTACTTTATAACTATAAAGTGTTTATATCTTTGCCACTATTCTTTAATAACCTAATTTAACACCAATGTTTAGAGCTGCAACGCTTAATTGATTAGTCAGTCAACTAGGGCTGCAACTAACTGTTGTTTTCATTATTAATTCATCTGTTGATTATTTTCTTGCTTAATGGATTAGTTGTTTGGTCCATAAAATGGTGAAAAATGGTGAAAAATAATTCTCAATGTCTAAGACGTCGTCCTCAAATGTCTCGTTTTGTCCACAAAGATCTTCAGTTTACTGTCACAGAGACTAAAGAAACCAGCAAATATTCACATTTGAGAAACTGAAATCAGAGAATCTGATGACTCAAAACGATAAATCGATTATCAGAATAGTTGGTGATAAATTTACTAGTTGACGACTTGTCGATTAATCATTGCAGCTTCAGATGAGACGCAGTTTGGGAACGCCTGCTTGTTGTTGAGTTTGACTCTGGTTCACTGTGTGATGCATGTGAGGCTCCGCTCTGCTGTTCTACATATAAACAGCTACCGGATGGATTGTTGTGAATTTAGTTCTAACATTCATGTTCCTCAGAGGACGATCCTCTGACTTTTCCTCCAGCGCCACCGTGAGCTCGACTTTATAGTTCTTTATTGAAATATATAGCTAACAATCATTGGATGGATTGCTGTGAAATTTGTTTTAGAGCTGCAACGATTAGTCGATGGACAGAAAATTAATCGCCGACTGTTTTGTTAATCGATTCATTCTTTGATTCCAGCTTCTTAAATGTGAATGTTTTCTGCTGCGGTGGAAGTATAGTAACAAAAAGAGGGACTTTGGCACTAAAAAGACTGTAACGTTGAAAGATATCTACTTGATTTGACTCATTTGGACGCTGAAGCTTCATATTAGCTTCAGATAAACTTTTAAATATATTTTTGCACAGAAGGAGGACTGTGGATTTTGTCCTCCATCACTTCCATGGTAAGGTCATTATGAAGGGATCTTCTAATGGTCAGTATGAACAGGAGGAATGATTACAGCAAGAAAAACATGTCTGCAACCAGCAAATATTTGGCCTTTTTGCTTTAAATATAAGTAGAACGATTATCTGATTATAAAATAGTTGCCTATTTAATTATCCGTTGATCAGCTAATTGATTAAATGACTAGTTGTTGCAGCTCTAGTGTGTATTGCCTTGACATATATGGAGTTGTTTGCATGTCACTGCTCTGCATGTTCAGCTGTTCTGACGGCGTTCTGCTCTGTGCGTCAGCAGGTTCCTGTCGGGGAAATGTACGATCTACAAGCTGTTCGGTCTCTGCATGGTGCTGGTGCTCGTCTCTCTGCTCTGGCTGCAGCTCAGCTGTTCAGGCGAGATGTCGGCCTCCATGAACAACGACGGACGCCTCCAGCAGCAGCAGCAGCAGCAGCAGCCGCCGCCGCCGCCCTGCCCGGCTGACAGTCGGGCGTCCGCGGCGGACGACCCCTCCTGGGGTCCTCACAAACTGGCCATCATCGTCCCGTTCAGAGAGCGCTTCGAGGAGCTGCTGCAGTTCGTTCCCTTCATGCACACGTTCCTCAACAAGAAGAAGATCCGCCACAAGATCATGATCATCAACCAGGTGGATCACTACAGGTCAGGACAGATCTGATGTTGGAACTTGATCTGGTTTGTTGGATCAGTGCCAAATAAAGACAAATCCAGATAATTCATTGCTGTTGATTTAGCAGCAATGTTTTGTCGATTGACTAATAAATTAATCAACATTTCTGGTTTATTAAACCACTAAGATGTTGTTTGTTTCTACAGAAGAGGATCTCCATCCTCATCATCATCATCATCATCACCATCTTTCATCCTCTGCTTCTTCACGTATCACTAGTGCAAAAACAGTCGATTAATTGATCAGAAGATAAATTGACAACAATTTATTTTTATTTAACAAACAAAAATCTTTTAGATTTTCTGCTTTTCTCTGTTTTCTGTCACTGTGAACTGAATATCTTTGAGTTTTGGACCAAACAAGACATTTGAAGACGACACTAGAGCTGCAACGATTAATCAATTAGTCGATCGATGGACTGTCGGTCGAACAAAATAAAACATTTGAGTCGTTACATCTGATGGATAAATTATCAATAGACTGAGGTTGGTTGAAGTCAAGCGTCCTTTTAATTCAAACAGAACATATGTAATTCAGGGGTATATATTGACGGCCTTGATGCCCTTTGGAGGCACCTTTAGTTGTTTACAGATTCCTTCTAACAGACCTAGACAAAGCTTTACAGAGCTCTCCCTTCCACATGATGACCATGACGTCCATATAACTGTCATAGCGTTCCCATCAAGACCCTGCCGCCAAATATATACATACATATGACCGTACCTACTGGACTAATACATGGATTTTTCTATCAACATCACATACAGAAAAATGTCCATCACATTTTTCAATATTTTCTGACATTTTATAGACAAAACAATTAATTAATTAATCAAAAAAATAATTGGCAGATGAATCTATAATGAAAATAATTGTTATTTGCAGCTCTAGACGTCGGCTTGTGTTTGTGGAACATTTGACGGACATTTATTTGGCGTTTTATGGAGCAAACAAAAACGCAATAAATCAGAAAAATAATTAATTGATAAACAATAAGATAAAAATGATTTTTAGTTGCATCAGTAGTTTAAACTATTTGTTTTTATGGCTCAAACTGCAGACAGACAATAACATTTCTGACCCGCCTGAAATTTCAGGCAGATGATCGATCGATCTGGTGATTAATCAGACGTCATGAACATCGAACCGCAACCGATCTGATAGAAACTCAAACTGGTTCTAAAGTTAATCTGAGGCATCAAACTTAATCCACATCGTTTGCCCAGTTTAACAGAGAAATCCAAACCTAACGTGAAGTGTTTTTTCTTCTCCCGTCGTTCAGATTCAACCGAGCGTCTCTGATCAACGTCGGCTACATGGAGAGCGGTAACGACACCGACTACCTGGCCATGCACGACGTGGACCTGCTGCCTCTGAACGAAGCTCTGGATTACGGTTTCCCGGAGGACGGACCTTTCCACGTGGCCTCGCCCGAGCTGCACCCGCTGTATCACTACAAGACCTACGTAGGAGGAATCCTGCTGCTCACCAAGAAGCATTACTACATGGTACTCACCATGCTGTCAGAACAGCCTCACAGCTAAACTCCAGCTGACGATTCATTAAGATTTTATCGGCTGAGAAAGAGAAAATAAGACTGAATGAACGGTGTGTTTTTTTTTGCAGTGTAACGGGATGTCGAACCGGTTCTGGGGTTGGGGCAGAGAGGACGACGAGTTCTACAGGAGACTGAGAAAAGCTGAACTTCAGGTAAACGTCTCAGAGATCAAAACACAAGTTAACTTTAAATTAATATAATTACATTTAAGGCTGCAACTATTTTGATAATCAACTAAAAAAAATACAAAATGTTTCTTCTAGATTGTCACATGACAGTAAAGTGAATATCTTGATGTTTTTGGACTGTTCATTCATTATAATCAACATTTTTCACTCTTTGCTGACGCTTTTATAGACCAAAAGATTGATAAATCATGAAAATAATAATATATAATAATAATGTTTGGATTCATAACTCTTAAAAAATAATTAATATTACTCAAGTTAAAGAGATAAATTAATTAACTAAATTGAAAATGTTTGCTCATATCTGAACCCAAAGAACATCTGACTGAACTGAAAATATAATAATCATTAAACAGGTGAAGATAATAATAATAATAAGAACCTTTCAGAAACAGGTTTACAAAGTGCTTTACTGACATAAGAGCAGATAAAACGATGAGTCATCACTGTCTGATCAAACAGAGATTATTGTTTTTGTCAAGAAATTTAAGTTTAAAGCAGCTGTTTGATTTATATTTCACTCTCTGACAGAGATGAGACGTGATGATATTTTATCAAACTCAAGTTTTACCTTCAACATTTACAAGAAACTCAAAGTCGTCTGAGAAGCAGAAACCGGACAGAACGTCATCATGTATGAGATGTAGATGAAATGTTTGACACGTCGAGTCGACAGCTGCGGAAACCGAAGCCGATCAGCTGATCAGAGTCGAACTGACGTGAGGTGATCAGCTGATCGGTCGGTGATACAGAGTGACGCGTCTTTACTCACAAACAATCTTTGTGTGAATTACAGACGCGTTGACAGAGAACTCACTCACGTCTCATTTCATCAACGTTTGTCTGCTGCTGCTGATCTCATCTGCTGCTGACGTCATTGAACCACAGACAGAGACGCTCAGACGCTGCTGCCTGAGCGCTTTCTATTGATCTGTGATCATGAAAAGACTGATGACAGATAAAAGCTTCAATAACTGATTCGTCTGGGTATTTTACTGGGAACCAGTTATCAATACCCACCTTTACCCTTTGATCAGTTAGATCAGTGTCTGATAAGTAAACATGATCAATATCTGTCCTGATGGTTGTTAATTCTTTATTCACAACAGTCAAATTGAGAAAAACAACGTAAAATATAAACAAGAACAAGAAGAGGAAACAAAGCAGGAATTCAGGATCATTCAAGAAGCTTTTAACATTCAATAAAAACAAATTAATACACAAGAGGAGGAAAAAATAAATAAAGGGATTAAAATTAATAATCAGGTAACATTAATCAATAGTTTTATGTTTAAAAATGGTTTGTTCCTTTTTTAATTTGCATTTTTACTAGAGAATTGTATTAGAGTTTATTATCAATTAGAAATAAGGTAAAGTTTGTTTTTCTATTGGTCCGTTTCATTTCATATATAAATATATAAGGAATTTGGCAAAAAATTGTTATATAAATAGTTGGATTAAAAAGCAAACATTGTTATCCGATCATGTGACCTGTTTTTATCTAGAGAGAAAGTTTTGCATATCAGTCAAAAATATTGTGAAGTACAAACAATAATAATAATAATAATAATAATAATAATAATAATAATAATAATAAGTGAAAGCTTGTTGATTCTTTGTTGCTTCTCGTGTGTTTTTCTTCTCTGAAGCTGTTCAGACCGAGCGGCATCACTACAGGATATAAAACCTTCATGCACATCCACGACCCGGCCTGGAGGAAGAGAGACCAGAAGAGAGTCGCAGCGCAGAAACAGGTGCAGACGTCGTCCGTTACCGTCGCATTCAGAGATAAAGAAAACCCACTCGCCTGTAAATCTGCCGGCTTTTAGAAAAAACTTCAAAAAAAAACTTCAACACATAAAGACTTTAATTATTTTAAAAACCACATCCTGTAACTCCTCCAGTATTTGGACAATATGAACTAAATGTTTATTTTCAGTCTGCATGTGAGTGTTTTTATTATTATTATTATTGTTATTATTATTATGTGCACAAGTGACTCAGATGATTGTTGAAAGTGCTGCAGAACATTTATGATATTTTTAGAAGAAGGCAGGTATTATAAAATCTTTTTTCTTCTCCCTGCTCCTTCAATCATAAAGTGTCTTATATGTTTTCACAAGTAGTAACTGATATTTTGTATAAAAATCTTGTTTTTGAAGTATCGATGATTAAAAAAAGAAAGAAAGGTGGAGCATCGAGTGCAGAAGACTTCCTGAACTTTATAACTAAACATCCAACAGATCATTTTTCTATCAACTGATGAACATTAGTGAAAAAACGTCCCAGAGTTTAAAGTGTCATCTTCAGCTGTCATGTCTGACAAAACAGTCAAAAACATAAATCCAAAAAACAAAAAAATATATAAAAATATAAAAATATAAATATCATCCAAAACAGAGAAAAGCAGCAAACCTTCACTGAATAATCGACTCTGTACCGTATCAGCTGGAATATAAGATATTCAGTTTTCTGCCATGTAAGACCACATTTTTGGCATTTTTGCTTAAAAAAAGATCCTAAATGATCAAAATAGTTGCTGTCGATCATGTAATTGATTCATCGACTACTCGTTGCAGCTCTAATTGTCTTATTTTCGGGGTAATACAGTAATAGATGATGATGAAACAGAGATAAAACCTCCACTAACACTGTTGAAAACTGTCAGCGTTAACCCATAAAACCTGTTCGCTTCTCCCTGCAGGAGCAGTTTAAAGTGGATCCGGAGGGCGGACTGACGAACCTTCGTTACCTGGTGGAGTCCCGACAGGAGCTGACGATCAGCGGCGCTCCCTGCACCGTCATCAACACCAAACTGGAGTGCGACCAGAACCAGACACCCTGGTGTCTTCTGAGTTAGAGGACAGACGCAGGACGGAGATCTGGCTTCGTTCTCCGAGAGGCTTTAATGTTTTTTTTGTTTCCGGTTTGTGCAGAGCGACTTTTATCTTGTTTTTTTTGTTTGTTTTTTTACTGAAAAGCACTGACAGATCTGCAGCTGCACCGAGCGGAGATGAAGAAATCAACTGTTGCTTTACTGGTACAAATCTTTAGTTTAATATCCCCTGAGGATTAAACAAACTACATTTCCCTCTTTTCAGGTACATCGACAATAAAACTGCTGTTTCACAAGCCAATAAAACATCACAGTGGACTAAAACCTTCTAACGACGGTCACTGAACCGTCAGGCTGGTCGGTTCAGTCTCCGACACGTGTTGTTTTCTCACCAACAGCAGAACTGAACTGGAAAATCCACCTCAGCGGAGCAGACGGAGACGGACTGTTACTCAGCTGTTTTTTTCTGAGCCAAACCAGACCAAGCTGAACTGAACTAAATAGAGGAGCATGGCCAAAATCAGCTGTTAAATTTTATGTCATTATTATTTTTTTTTTTTTTTTTTTGGTATGTGCGGGCATGGTGTGAATGCAAACTTAAAAGTCTATATTTTATATTCTGGGCTTGTGCAAAAGGAGCAGAGATGGCGGAGGGACGCCGATGCTAACGAAGCATGCTTCACCTGATATCTCAAACATCTGCCAAATACACATCACACTGTAACACCAGAGAGAGGTTCACTTTCACTTTGATCCATGTCGGACAGAAGGATCACATCTCAAACTCCTTTTAAAAAAACAAAAAACAAAAAGTATTTCACAAAACTCTGACTACTAAAGCTTCAAAAATATCTCATGATGTTTTTATTTTCCTGCTGACAGTGTTACAGTGAAGACAGTGAGGTCTAAATCTGATTTAAACTCTTCTTAATGTGGCGGGGAAAAGCAGGAAGTGTGCGTTTTATTTTGTTTTTACAGAAAGTCCCTCTACAAAGTAAACTGAGCCAAACTGAACTGAGCTGAATCAGATGATGATGATGATGCTGAGACGGTCTAGTAATATCAGCATAACTGGTTTCATATTTTTTTTAAAAAATGCACATTTTTGACTGAGAAGTGCCGGACTGAGACGTCTTTGGAGCCATTTATACTTTTAATTCAAGTGACTCAGATCTGATAAAATGCAGATGAGATTTAAGACACTTTTATTTACATCTGGATCCCAATTCTTTAACTTTTTTAACATTTTTGATTTGACAAGTCACTCCACTTTTTCTCTGCTACAGAAGGTGTTAATCAGAAGTCTTAATCAAAATCCATCCTGATAGTGATTCTCAAAGGCATCAAAAGTTATTTAAATAACATTAAGAGATACTTCATGTTTCTGAAATAAAACCTTTTATCTACTGATGACTTCCTGCTGGAGGGATGTTTATCCTCAAACTAAAATTTGAAATTAAAGGGAAAAATTAAAATTAGAGGAACCAACGAGAGCTCAATGAGAAGAGAGGTGACGATGACTGAGCCTGTAGTCGTAAAGATTCAGCAAACCCACTTATTGCAGCTCAGAGGAAAACCTGATGCCAATATATTTATTTTTGAGAAATATCCTTTTAATGTTTTTTTAAAATTATTTTTATTTTTTATTTTGTTCAAAACTTTTATGTCTTAAGTTTTTATAAATGAACTGCTTCATGGCTGTCTGATCCATTTTCAGGAGTGATTAGATCTCAAACGTCAGGAGAATTATCTTTAGCTAATACTTCATTTTCTTGCATAAAATTTTTAATTTTATCCATCAGAATTTTTTGTTTTTGTTAGGCTGGAAATGTTAAGCTCATCAATGTCTGCAAAAGTAAAAATCTGGGAATTTATTTCAGATCCAACTGGTTAAAAAAATGAGCCCAGAGACACAGGACAGTGTTTTAAGTATTTCTATTATGAAAATTATATTTAAGATTTGAAAAACGTTATAAACGGTTTTAAACTTCAGTCACGATTAACTTATTTTTACATTCTAACACTTACATGGACGGACGGACACTTAAATTCTTCACAGCCTCTACAAACTGCTGGTTACTCAACGATAAATACCAGAAATATACTGTCACATCTTATAAATCTACAGAAGAAAGACGTCCCTTACTTGTTAATTTACACCTGCAGACACTCAGGGCTCAAGATTGCTGGGTTGAAAATTAAGATTTGATTTTTTTTTTTTTCCTTTGAAATTTTTGGAATATGTACAAATTGGTTATGTGTTAAAAAATTTTCTCTCCATTACCACAAAAATATTTGTTTTTGTTGGTGGGTTCCTCTAATATGTTTCAGCTTTCAGAAAAAACTGAAACAGAAGTTTTGCAAATGAAAAGTGCAGTACAAATTAAATGAATTATTATTATTATTATAGGTTTTATACAATTTTACCTTATAAAAATGCAGAATTTTGGCTCCTTAAACCACCAAAAAGATCTCAAGAATCACTGAAACACCCCTTAAATAGATCTTCAACCCAGAGTTCTTCTGAATCTATCAACATACATCGTTCCCGTAGAAAACTCGACTAACGGTTCTGTTACAGTCTTGGTTACTTTGTGTAAACGTAGAGGGCTGCCGACAGTCTGGTTCTCTGTTGTTGTAATGTGCTGGTCGGCCTCTAGAGGGCGCTGTGGGGGGTTTTAAAGGGCCATGAGTGATGGGTTTAGACCATTACAGACCATGATGTCGTACTGATTTTATTTTCAAGAGACAACGGTACCATGTATTTGTACAATATTCAATATTTATATAAACCTGACGCTAAAAAATATCTTTTTGTCTGTCTGTTTGTATTTGTTGTGTGTGACTACTTTTCTACTTATTGCTCTTCTCGCCACATGTTAGGTCTATTTTTGCCAGAGAAGCTTGCGTCTTTAAATGTATATAAATGCCTTTTTATTCATTGACAGTTGACCTAAAATGAATGTTTAATAATTCATTTAATTTTTTTTTACTTTGTCCTCACACACAGCAAAATTACACTGCAAATTTATGATATAGTTCACATTAACATATTTTTATGTTTGTTGACAGATAACACAACAAGTGTCAAATTTCATCACAGCTTATAAATACTACCTGCAGTAGTGGAAAGTAACTAAGTACAAAACATCGAGTCCACAGAGAGACAGCACAAAGACCTATCAGGGGAAGAGCTCAGTAAATAATGAGAATAACAATGAAAAAGTTAAAACATTCATGGATTTTCTTGAACAAACTTGAAAAAAAAAACAGCGATCTGCAATCTTACAGGCAGTCATCACCTGGCACCTAACTGCCTTCAACTTAAAGATACAGACAGGTTCCAATCATCAAACTCAGTTTAAAATCTGTAATTAAATGCTACAGAAATAGCTTTAATATCAGAATGATCTTTATCAGTGATCTTTATAGGTGTCACTTTTAGACAGAACTGATAATGAGTGTTACATCCCCGAAAAGGTGTAGGGGGATGAGGGAAGTAACAATAAAGAATTACCCAGATAAGGATGAGTGGGAAGCAGAGATGTATAAAAAAAAATGAGAGAATTTATTATACAATATAAATGTGAATGTGTGAACAAAATAAAACAACAAAAAACGAGCCCCAGAGAAGCCGGTCAACGTACGAAACACAAACACAGTTACATAAAGTCAGACCAGGAATCAAATTCACCCTCCCTACAAGTAAGGAGTAATCTTACCAAATCAGTACAGAAACCACACATGTGGTTGACACATCAAAGCTGTCAAGTGAGACACACTGCCCAGACTGGAACTCTACTCAGGCTTTTAAAGGCAGGTGAGCTGATGACTGAGCACACCTATGCTCACTCTGTAAACACAGGGGAGGGTGCATCTAAAGAGAATGAGAAAAGAAGACAAATACAGGTGCACAGCACCAGGGCTGTAACAATGACTAAGCATAATTTATTTGCATGCAGACAGCACAGAGTCAATAAAGCTGTTGTTTTAAACATAGAACCTGACACAATCAACAAAGTTCAAAAACAAGACACATGTTGAGCTGACTGTCTCTATCAGCATTTTGGTTTTACCCTAAAATCAACTTGAAAACAGATAACCCTTTAATTCAGTTTTCGTGTGAGGTAGTTAAATCCTTACAAAAACATTTAGCCTTCGTTGGGGCATCTTTACTATCATGCACTATATGGAATAACCCCCTATTAATTTCCTGGAGGCAGAACACTGACGGATAATACATGGCAGTGTCAAGGTATGAATCATTTGGGGCACACTGTAAAAAAAAAAAATTATTTCACAGAAATTTACTGTATTATTTCAGTTTTGTTTTTAATTTTTTCTACAGTAAGTGTAAATGCCATAAAAACACTGTAAATTATTTTTATTAAAAATATTCACGATAAAATAAAGGCTGTAATCTGTAAATTAATTACAATTGTAAAATTAAGGCAACTTTCAGGTTTTTTTTACTTTAAATTTTATGTTAAAAAAAAGTTAAAAAAGGTTTAAAAAAGTAAAAAAAAAAAACACTTACCGTCAAATAACGGTATAAAAAACCTTTAGTTATTCTACAAAGAATTTTTTTTAAAATACAGATATTTACTGTAGATATTATCTGCATTTTTACAGTCCAACTGTTGTAAAATAAAAACAAAAAAAAATGAAATATTGCTAGAATGCTAAATAAATGTATAAATGTGCACAAAAAATGAAAAACTTTGCAGAAATACCTTAAAATTACTTAATTTAAATAATGGCTTGTTTTATACAGTATTCTTTTGTAAATTTATATAATTATCCAGTTTATCCTTAAGACTGCCCCATCAAAGCACACATTTCTGGATGTAAAACATAAAAAAATGATGTAAAATTATATTCAAATTATCCTCCTTCAACACCCATTAATGGTATCTTGAGAGCTTTAGGCTTTAATTGTATGTGATTATCTCATCTATTTACAGTAAATTCCTGGTAAAAATATTGGTTTGATACTGTACAAAAAAATAGGATCCTGTGAAAACGGCTTACAAAAACATAATTTTAATAATAATTACCTTATAAAAACATTATCTGAAAGTAATTACAAGCAACTATCCAATAGATCCACAGGCTTTCCCAATTAATGTATGAGATTTACTGTATATAAACAGTATTTGACAGTAATTACAAGCAACTATCCAATATATCCATCTGACACTCTTCTTCAGAGGGATATTTTTTGTAGCTCCCTCAATTTGTTTTGTGCATTGCATTGTGGGAGAATATTATCCATCAATAGCACACACAAAAATAAATCAAAACTCAATTTTGTCACTTTTCCACTATGAGCACACTAAACATTTAAACGTGCTGTATACTGAATGAGTGATCCAACTATGGTGAATGACGAATGAGCAGAATACGCTGAATGAAACTTAATGACTCTTTTGTCCACTCTACTGCTGTGATTTTTAGATATATATTGTATAGTCTGAATATACGTTCATATTTCTATCTCCAGTGGATTGGAAATGTGTTTTACTTCTTTGAGGGAGATGTCAATCAAAGACAGCCTATACAGGCCCACACACTGCTAAGTAGAGGGGCCTCTAGGGGCCTTTAAACTGGGAGAAACAAAGTAATTAAAAAATATATTGTTACTATATATATATATATATATATATATATATATATATATATACACACACACATACAAGGGATTTTGCAGCCTTAAAATGTTTATTTCATAGTTTTGGTTTCAGGGTGGGTTAACAGCAAAACAACAAACAAAAGGGAACTAAAGCTAATCGACCTAAAATTACCTATTTAAACATAAAGAAACAAAAATACAAATCACTGACATAACTCCTAACTTAACAGAAACAGGAGGAAAGATATTTAAAAAAAATGCCATCCACCCCTACAGAAACTGGGCTGTTAAATATATTTACAAAGTTATTTACAATACTGTACACAGTGGGTCAGAGAAGCAGAACAACAGCAACAACAATAACAATAGATACATGACTAGCAACAGCAGGAACAGCAGGAGAAGGACATCCCCACATCAGTGCGGTCCATGGGGTTTCCTGCGGATGAGAAAGCACAAAGAACTCTGGGGAAGAAGTCAAGTTAGTAACATGCATTAATGGTAAATGAATACATACAGATGAAGAGGAGGAGAGAGGAGCTCAGTGCATCAATGGAAGTCCCCCGGCAGTCTAGGCCTATAGCAGCATAACTAAGGGCTGGTCCAAGGTGAGCTTGGTCGGCCCTAACTATAAGCTTTATCAAAAAGGAAAGTTTTAAGGGTGTCTGAATCTACTGATATTTACACATTTATTCAGATATCATCATCATTTACAAAAACACATTCACAAACATCTTCATGGATGTACAAAGAGCCAAAAGACTTTGAATGATTTCTGAACATCATTTCACAAACTCCTGAACAGTGCAGGATGGTGTTGTAGTTTGTCACTCTGGCCACCAGAGGGCGCTAATATTCATCAGCATTTATCATCACACCTCTGTCAGTATTAATTTCACAATTATCTTCATCAATGTGGGCTTGTTAGAAATCACTGGGACAGAAATATTAATGACGATAAGTAGTAAAAGTATTTGCAGACAGACATTATTAACATCTTGAATCATAAAGTTGATGATGAGCGTTTGTGTGGTTCTATAGAAAAAACAGAGGAAATACAAAAGTGACTAAAACTAAATAATTCAACAGTAATGGTTATGGTGATAGTAATAATACCACAGTGAAAACCATTTATGACCATTATTTAAATGAATATTTACACAGACAATGAAACCAACAACATAAAACCTCCCTTCAATACCAACTATATTCCACAAATCGAACCAAAGGAATAAACAATGACACCTGCTGGCGTTAATCAGACATGACAGCTGAGTACTGATGATGCAGAACTTATTTAGAAACAGTCAATGAACAACAGCTGTCAGACTGAATGTGAGTTAAACATATTAAAGTGACACTTTAAACAGTCCTGAAACTATGAGCACTAGTATAACTCAAAAATACCTTCAATCTACTATATGAAATTAGATATGAATTAACATGCACACACACAAAAAAAAAATGGAGAAAACTAACATCACCTTCTGATCATCGTGAACTTTATTCTTTACACAGGACCTAAATAAACACTCCAGAGAGAAACTAAATCTTTACTGTATGTCAAAAACACACAACAGCTCATGGACTTCTCATCTCTAATGCTGTGTTCACATCATGTGGGATGGATGGTAGAGGCGAGAAAGATTCCCATGTTTACAACTTGTGAGTGTTCATGTCACAGAACAAATCAAGACGGCTGCATGATTACAAAGTTGGTGGACTGAGGCTCAAAAATACTGTTATTGACAATAATCCACCATATCCAGTAAATATCAGAGCTTTCAGCTTTTCCACTTCACAATTACCACTTGAATGTTGATCTGAATTCTATTTACAAGTCAGAATCTCATAATTAGCATAATTCCAATATGATATGAATGCAGCATAAAAGCAGCCACACTCCAGCTGCTGAGCCTCAGCCTTCACCATTAGAGGTGTTCATTTAACCAGCCAATGGGAGGCCTGTTGCTCTGACCATCATTTGTCATGTGATCTCTAAATAAGTGAAGGAATCAGGTAACACAGTTACTATGAAACTATTATAAGAACTACAACTAAACATTGTGAAGATCCCATTCCCATTATCCCATTACAGTTCAAGCCTTTCTAATACACTAACAACAGAAAACAACAACAACTGGACTCAGTTTATCATTTGATTCATTTTACAAACAAACTGTCAATTATGTGGAAACCATGTTTACATTTACAAGCAGTGAGAGATCATGGTGGTACTAAATACCATCAGCTGTGTGTGATCCTGTACAGACTGAACTATCTGGTCAGCAGTGAGAAAGTTTCTCTAACAGGAGGAGACTCTCCCCCCTACAGAGGACACAGAGAAGCTGAGGCGCCAGGCGAGAGCCCAAACCTAAACCCAGGACACAGAGGCTGAGTGAATGTGGTGTTGAAGGTGTGGAGGTGGATCAGTGTGTCAGAGGAGACTCTGTAGAAGGACAGAGTGCCAGCAGGATAGTCCACATACACTGCTACTCTGTTAGAGACAGAGGAGGAGGAGATGATGGATGTTACTCTGTTATTGTGACAGACAGAGTAACGGCCATCAATGCAGTCCAGACTCCAGGACTGATCATTCCTTCCAAACATACAGTCATCACTTTCTCCTTTCCTTCTGATTCCTCTGTAAGTCACTGATACAAAAACCACCTCTCCACTCCACTCAACCTCCCAGTAAGAGCGACCAGTCAGATCATTTCTACACAGCAGCTGAAGCTGGTCATCAAATCTGTCTGGATGATCAGGATATGGCTGATTCTCTCTCACATGTGTCACCTTCATGTTGTTGTCGGACAGTTTGAGTTTTCAGTTTACTGTGTTTGGATCCACTGTGAGTTCATAAAAATCTGATGGAGAGAATGAGACACAATACAGCTGTAGTTAATGATCTATCATCTGTTTGATGATTACATCATCTTCATCCTCAGTAAGATGTTAATGAGTGATGTCACAGTTTGAAGTTTGCTTTGTTTTCATGAATCAAATGAAAAACACACTTACACTTCCTCAGACCTGGTGTCAACCATCGAACTCCAGCAGGCTGCAGCCTGAAAGGAGGAGGGGGGTTAGAGCAGCACGTTCTCTTTCAGCATGCAAACATGGACATGACATCACTCTATAACAAGTCAGCTATATGTTTCCCATGCAGCTCTGATCTCCTGATCAGTGCTTTGCTATTGCCAGGCAACACAAATATCAATCAGCTGAGTGTCGGTGAGCTACACATGACAACTATCAATAGCAGCTACATTTAGCCAATCAAAAACAGGCGTCTCAAAGTCAAATCACATCGACACTTTTTCTTTTGAGACTCAGCAGTTTGTGTTCTGAACAGATGACAGGACTGTTTAAACTGATTCACACCAACATGAAAATGATAAACCGCCTGTTTCTGTTTGTCTTTCCTGAACAATCTTTGGACTACTGACAAGTTATGTTCTCTCACACACGTGTGGAACATTCTTACATGATGGTTACAGCTGACAGTCAACTGCAGTGTGAAGTGTTTGAGGTGAGTTCACTGCAGCATTCTGTGTTTCATTTTACGTCCAACTGTCTGTCCGTACCCGAGAGTGTCCACCTGTCTGTCCATACCTGAGAGTGTCCAGTGACCAGTTTGGATCCTCCAGTCCAGCAGACAGCAGCTTCTGTCCTATCTCTCCTGGATGATTGTAGCTCAGATCCAGCTCTCTCAGATGATAGGGGTTGGAGCTCAGAGCTGAGGCCAGAGAAGCACAGCCCTCCTCTGTGATCAGACATCCTGACAGCCTGCAGACACACAAAACAACACACATCACATTATCTGAGATCACTGCAGGACTGGAATGTAGTGTCTTTATTACTGTCATTACAAATGTGTTTCTGTAATCTTTACAGTTAAAATGAACATTTCCAGTCACTACTTCTCATTTCAAATGGCCAACCACTGTAAGGCTCTTATTGTGAAGCACCTCTACAGCTTCCTGTAACTTTAGTAAACATGATGTTAGCGACTGCTAACTCTTCACTGCATAAAAATAGGTCTAAATAAAAGAATAGTAAAAGAAGAAGCAGCCACAGTGAGCTGATTAGATGAAGAGCTGAAGGTGACAGACTGACTACACTTTGTATGAACATCAAGCCTCCAACACGACACAGAGGTAAATGACTGTCTCAGACACTCACAGTCGAATACAGAACAGGAATCCCAACTAATGTGGCATATAAGGACTGAACGCTATTGAAATAAAAGTAAAAACTAACAGTAAGGAAACATTTCTGACTCCTTCACTTACACTCACTGACTCTACCTCACACAGTTTAAGTAATCATCCAGAGTTTTAAGGTTATTAAAACAAAAGAAGAATTAAATGATGGTTAACCACATAACAGCTGGGGTGCACTGTCATATCACCATTGTGAGGAAAAATCACTATAATCCCAGCACAGATACTGCTCTGCAATTACAAGAAAAAAAACTATTAAAAAACTAAACTAACTGTTAACAAAAAAACTGTTCAGTGAATAACTGTCTATATTTGTTTTACTTTGGGCTAGTTACACAATTCTTCATTCACTTTTTGATTCTTAACATTCCTCTCTGGTATTTCAGGTTCCAACAGCAGAGACAGAACAAAATTCATAAAAATATGTTATATAAAGTTTTTCGTAGGGTCTAAATACAACTGGCCTAAAAATAATTTGAGTAGAGAAAATGCCCAGGTGTTTATGTACTCATATAAATCACAGTTTAAATGCTGATCAGTTAAACAGGTTAATGAAAGCTGACCTGAGAGTTTTAAGTGTACAGTGTGGACTCTCCAGCCCAGCAGACAGCAGCTTCACTCCAGAATCTTGCAGGTTGTTGTTACTCACATCCAGCTCTCTCAGAATAGAGGACTGGGAGCTGAGAACTGAAGACAGAGCTACACAGCTTCTCTCTGACATGTTACAGTCACTCAGTCTGAAGAGACAATAATGAACAAGACAACATGTAATATTTGTATTGAAATAAGTCTAAACTTTGATGATGTGTAATCTCTGACAAGTACTGGCTACAGTCTCTGGTGTTCTGTTGTAAACCAGCATGAGATGTGACAGTTAATAATCAAGTAACAAGAATAAACAGTAATTCAGTTATATAAATCACATAGTATCATAACATGATGAGCTTCTTATGTCAGTCAAAGTTGATATCTTTTTCTACACTGTGAAATTTAAAATCCTGATTAAGATGAGATTCTGAAATACTGAAATTAGAGAGGCTGTTTAAACTGTGTAGTGACAAACATGATCTGACCTGAGAGTTTCCAGTGCAAAGTGTGGACTCTCTAGTCCAGCAGACAGCAGCTTCACTCCCCAATCTCGCAGGTTGTTTTTACTGAGGTCCAGCTCTCTCAGACTAGAAGACTGATCGCTGAGAACTGAGGACAGAGCTTCAACACTTCTCTCTGAGAGGTTACAGCCACTCAGTCTGGAGAATAAATGTGAAAAGATATTTAATAAATTGTTTATTTTTCTCCCCATTTAAAAGCTCTCTTTAAAGATCTTTTCAATAAATCCAACTATCTATGTACTTACAGAGCTTTGTTGGAGGCTTTGACCACTGGCAGCAGCCTCAGAAGAGCCTCCTCTGAAGCAGAGTATTTCTTCAGCTCAAACAAGTCCAGATCTTTTTCTGATGACAGTAAGATGAAGACCAGAGCTGACCACTGAGCAGGAGACAAATTATCTGTGGAGAGACTTCCTGAACTCAGGTACTGTTGGATCTCTTCCACTAGAGAACAATCATTCAGTTCATTCAGACATTGGAACAGATTGATGCTTCTCTCTGCATACAGATTCTGACTGATCTTCTCCTTGATGTACTCAGCTGTTTCCTGATTGGTCTGTGAGCTACTTCCTGTCTGTGTCAGCAGGCCTCGTAAGAGAGTCTGATTGGTGTGCAGTGAAAGACCCAGGAGGAAGCGGAGGAACAAGTCCAGGTGTCCATTTGGACTCTGTAAGGCCTCGTCCACAGCACTCTGATAGAGATGTGTCTCTGCAGATTTGTCTTTTCTTGTTTCAGACTTCTTGGATCTTGTTTGTTCTTTTGCCAGCAGATTTACTCCAGAGTTGGTGAATGTCAAATGGACATGAAGAGCAGCCAGAAACTCCTGAATGCTAAGATGGACAAAGCAGAACACCTTATCCTGGTACAGCCCTCTCTCCTCTTTAAAGATCTGTGTGAACACTCCTGAGCACACTGAGGCCGCTCTGATATCGATGCCACACTCTGTCAGGTCTGATTCATAGAAGATCAGGTTGCCTTTCTGCAGCTGCTCAAAAGCTAGTTTTCCCAGAGACTTAATCATCTTCCTGCTTTCTGGATTCCAGTGTGGATCTGTCTCAGCTCCTCCATCATACTTGATGTTCTTCAGTTTGGACTGAACCACCAGGAAGTGGATGTACATCTCAGTCAGGGTCTCAGGCAGTTCTCCTCCATCTCTGCTTTTCAACACATCCTCCAGAACTGTAGCAGTGATCCAGCAGAAGACTGGCATGTGGCACATGGTGTGGAGGCTTCGTGATGTCTTGATGTGGGAGATAATTGCGTTACCTAGCTTCGTATCTCTGAATCTCTTCCTGAAGTACTCCTCCTTCTGTAGATCAGTGAACCCTCTGACCTCTGTCACCATGCCGACACACTCATGAGGGATCTGATTGGCTGCTGCAGGTCGTGTGGTTATCCAGAGGCGAGCAGAGGGAAGCAGTTTCCCCCTGATAAGGTTTGTCAGCAGTACATCCACTGAGGTGGACTCTGTAATATCAGTCAGGATCTCATTGTTGTGGAAGTCCAGAGGAAGTCGACACTCATCCAGACCATCAAAGATGAACACAACCTGGAACTCTTCAAACCTGCAGATTCCTGCTTCTTTGGTTTCAGTAAAGAAATGATGAACAAGTTCCACAAAGCTGTACTTTTTCTCTTTCAGCACATTCAGCTCTCTGAAAGTGAATGGAAATGTGAAGTGTATGTCCTGGTTGGCTTTGTCTTCAGCCCAGTCCAGAGTGAACTTTGTGTTAAGACTGTTTTCCCAATGCCAGCCACTCCCTTTGTCATCACTGTTCTTATTGGTTCATCTCTTCCAGGTGAGGTTTTAAAGATGTCTTCTGGTCTGATTGTTGTTTCTGGTCTGTCTGGTGTCATGGATGCTGTTTCAATCTGTCTGACCTCATGTTCATTGACCTCTGCAGTCCCTCCCTCTGTGATGTAGAGCTCTGTGTAGATCTGATTCAGAGGGGTTGGGTTTCCTGCTTTAACAATCCCCTCAAACACACACTGGAACTTCTCCTTCAGGTTAGACTTGAGTTTACGTTGACACCTTCCAGCATGAGTCCCTGAATGAACACACAAGAAATAAGATCAGTGAATGAAGTATAAAGCAAATATTTCAGGATTACATTCTCCCAATGATTTCAGAATACCTTGGGGTGAAACTACCTTTGAACATCTCTGCCAGGGAGCTTGCTGATACTGTGAGCCAAATTAAATCATCTACCTCTCCCCTTGATCCACTTCCTGCAACCTTCTAGTCTGTTTTTTGCCACCTAGCAGATGATACACTTATTGTTAACTGTTTGCTCCAGACTGAATTTTTCTTAATTCATTAAAGATCTCTGTTATTAGGCTTATTACAAAACAACAGTCTTGACCCTGCTATTTTAAGCAATTATTGGCCCATTTAAACCTTAGTAATGTAATGAAGAAGATTGTCTATCTTCAATTACACCAGGGTATAATAAATTCCAGTCTGGTTTCTGACATCTTCACAGGACTGAAACTACAATGGTTCAAATGTTATCTGGACTTTCAATTTCTCTGGGTGATTTCAGATCTAACAGATTTGACATACTGTATGAAATCCTGCAACCGTCCATTTTTTGACCTCTGCCTATTTAATTTGTATGTTTCCACTTGGCTCTTTCATCAGCAAACACAAGATGATTTATCATAGTTATGCAAATGATACTTGTTACACAGGCTAGAATGATCCGTAGCTCACTCTAGTGCAACACATTTATTTCCTGTTAAAAACCTGAAGACACAGCTTAAGTCAGAAACGCTGTCTGTCCCATGCGCAATATTTTTTTTTCCCAGGATGGCAAAGTCATGACCCGCCTTACACTGCCTTTGATTGGCTTTCCCTGATATTCTTACCCTAACCCTAACCAATATCACTCCTCATGCCTAAACCTAACCAACTCAACCAACTGAGGCCACGAATACTAGCCAATCAGAGGCAGAGTAGGACGGGTCATGATTTTGCCATCCTGAAAAAAAAGAATTGGTGTCCTGTACATACGTTGAACTCATTCATCACGTACTGACAACTGCTTCTTCTCTACTGGCGCCAGCTACTGATGCCCCAGTACAATGCATAGAGCGTCATCTGCTGACAATGCTGTGCTTAGTAGGAATACAATAACCACACATCCCAGTAAAAGACGTAACAAAAGAATAATACAAATCATTCATATGACATTTTTAAGACCTTAGCTTTCACTGAATTCAAAAATAGGGATCATGGGTGGGGGGGGTAATATTTCCCTGTCTTTTCAAACACCCAGTGCCACATACCCAACTGTGCATCTCACTGTCTCCGGATAACATTAACACATTAGATTCACTGTTCAGCTGCCTGAATTATATTAATCTCTGAATGTCACAAAACATCCTGCAGCTGAACAGAGTGGAAACATAAATCTCAGTGTAAAGTTTAAGAACACAGAGGCAGCACATCTGTACCTACTTGGAGTCCAAGTCCTTTTCCATCACTGAGCAAGTCAAAAACCTGGAAGTTATTATTGATGCTGACCCACATGTTAATTCACACATTACTAAAATCACCAAAACATCTTTCTACCATCTCAGAAATATCCTGAAAATCTTAGTTTTATCTCTCAAGCAGATTCAAAAACTCTTGTCCTTGGCTTTATCACCAGCAGTTCAAATTACTGTATCGTCCTTTTTACTGCTCTTCCTGCTGAATCCATTCAATGGCTCCAGTTTAACAAAAATTTATCTTGACTAGAAATAGAAAGTTTGACTATATCTGTTCAAAATTTTTAAGTGCTCCACTGGCTACCTGTCCATTATAGAATTTGTCTATAAAGCACTAACTGCCCCCTGAATATATATCTGACATGCTTCCATTTTATCAGCAAGGCAGAGCTTTCAGACTGTCTTCTTTTCCAGAGTTAATTCCAAATCATGCAACAGATTATTTAGTGCTGACGCTTCTGAAGTATGGAAGAGTCTACAGCTTATTTGCGGTTTTCACTAACACTGTCCTGTTTTAAGAATAAAAAATGTTTATTTTGTTTATCTTTTAACTAGTCTGTGTGTGTGTGTGTGTGTGTGTGTGTGTGTGTGTGTGTGTGTGTGTGTGTGTAATATCTTCCTGTATCTATGTTCAAAGCAAATTTTTACTGTTATACTGTTTTATCACTGTGAAAAGTTCCTTCAATTGCTTTTGTATTATAATGTGCTCTACAAATAATCTTGATTTGACTTTAAGAATGCATATATGAACATATTTTCCTCCATCTCTTAAGCCATCAGTAAATGTCTCATTTATCCAGCATTTTAAATCTTTATAGAAATCCTCTTACTGCTCTGCAGACAGTCAGCCAGCTCCTCCTGCTTCATTCTCCTCAGGAAGTGCAGTGTGACCGTTAGAAAAGCCTCTCTGCTGTTCCTCCTCTGCTCTTCCTCCTCACCGTCCAGCACCTCATCATCCTCCCTCTGACTCTCTAAGCAATCTGCGTAATCTGAATTTAGAACCTTCTGCATCTTCTTCAGCTCGTTCTTCACAAAAGTGACAATGTTCTCCTCCAGCAGCTGGAACAGAATACTATATGAATGACACAATCAATCTGAAATCATGAAGCAAACGTCAGATCCATGTTGGACAGACAACGTGCAGCATGGAGATGACTGTGAACAGAATAGATGTAAAAGTAGTTGTTGTACATGCACAGACCATAAATATGGAGTCCAGGTGTGTTTGATGCTGCTGGGCAGACTGACCAATGGGAACCTCTGAGCTCTCCTGGTCCACTCTGTGGAGGAATCATGAAGAATGAGCTCACATTATGTCTGTCCACACAGAGACAATCACAAGCTAAATGTCCATTAAGTGATATTTGGATGTGAACAGAGAATCAGATGACTCCCTGTAGTGGTAAAGCTTTACTAGTCCTGCTGATCCCACTGAGAATCAACGGCTCTGTCTGTTTGTAGCTTTCCGCTCAGTGTTTTGCTTCATCAGTTAGTTTGGTTTAGTCCCAACAGCTCTGAACAACCTTTCATACAGCTCTCCCTCCCTCATTGTACACTGCTGAAGTGCCCTGGAGCAAGGCAGCTACAACCTCCAGGTTCTCCAGTGGAGCTGCTCAGTGTCTGCTTGTATCAGACTGAACTGGGCACCTCCCAGTATTCTGTTTGACTATGTGAGTATGAGGCAGAGTGCTGCTGAAAAAGAGCGTTGGTGCCTAGAGAGTCAGTAAAAGTTAAAAGACTGGAGATCTCACTGAGAGTCTGATAGAAACACATCATTTGGTTTTTCGTTAGCAGTCTTACCTCTGATCAGGAGAATTGAGTCCATCTTTGAAGAGTAAAGGATGTTCCATAGACCTGTCACTCTTCATGGACACACAGCTGTGTTCAGATTCAGGTAAATCTGGGTTTTCTGAATTCCTCCTGATAGAAACAAAGATAATGTGCACTACAGGTAGAAATTGTGAATCACTTTGCTAAATTTCTTAGTTTAATTCAGTTTAGTTCAAATATCTGTTGTCACTGACTTCGTAGTTCATTCATTTTCCTTCTAAACTAAGCATTCACAACCAGGTGAGCCTGGAAATCTCACCTGGTTGGTCAGTGTAATGACTTTACAGGATAATTTTATTGTCTCTCAGTGTGTTTTTTTAAATCGTAGAGTGATTCTTCAAATTCTAGGGGTGTTCTAAACAAATTGTTACACACAAAATATAAAGAAAGATGTTTCATTGCATTGCTGTTATTGCTCTCAGGTAATATACTACCCCATCCAGATCATGACAGTGATAAAGCCATTTATAATACTCCTGATGATTTTAAATGTCGGTTAGGATCGGGCTTAATGCACATGAATTTACAAAGTTTGATAACTAAATTAGACTTTGTTCATTTATGTGCTTTGACATATGATGCTGATGTTATTGTTATTCCTGAATCATGGTGAAGTAAAATAGTTTTAGAATCAGACATTTCCATAGATGGGTATAATATTTACAGAACATAAACATGATCTGACACTCTCTGAATGACAGTCACTGATGGAATCACAAGTTATGTTCGTGTGTAAAAGTGCATTAATCATAGTAATGACTTGACTATGAAACATATTTATTTCATTAAGACTCTGCTGCCACACTGACTTCAAACATGATGCCGACTGAAACAGAACTGAGTTTGTTAAGACATTTGTCATGAATTCTACTGTTGTAAAATACAGTGAGTGAACTTCAGCTGGACCTAATAAAGTAAGTAACATACAGCTTCAGCTTGTTTCAGCTTTCCATCAAAACTGACGTCTTTGCATCATTTATGTCCTTTAACAGTTTGGACAACAGTCCATTGAAGTATAAATAAAGTTCTGAAGAAGTATAAACGGAGTTCCTCTTCTAATAAGACTTTGTCATTGTAAATTGTTCTTTAACATATTTAGTAAAGTTGCTGACATTATAAACTAACCTGATGTGGACTTGCTCTTTCTTTCCAGGTCCAGGCCCAGATCCAGAACCAGGTCCAGGTCCAGGTCCAGGTCCAGGTCCAGGTCCAGGTCCAGCAGTGTCTGGTCTGCACTGCTGCTCTGGGCTTCAACACAACACACACAGAGCTTTGAGTGTGAATAATGATGGTGCAGTGATGTGAGTGGAGATGGACAGTCAGAGATCCTCATCTCACCTCTGAGCTTTGGTCCGGCTGTCATGTTCCCCACACAGAGAGCTTTTAGAGGGAGGGACTCCCTCTTCTCTGTCCTCACACTGATCCATAGCAGAGAAACACCTTCACACAAACACAACACATTATTTCTCATCATTCCTCTCAGTCACATGACAAACACACAGAGCTCTAACTGGAGGAAAGCAGCTCATCCACTTCAATACTAAATACACTCATCTGATAGTTTCCATGTTGTTGGCACTTTGAGCTGCAGTGTCATAGCTAACAAATCACTTCCACAATGCTCACAATGGGTCTCATGCAAGAAGCACTCAGTATGAATGAAACTGACGAGTTCAGAGCAGTCGTACGAGTCCTGAACAGACAGTCTGACTTTCTTCACAGTTTAAATATGATACAGAAATAAAATAAAATGTAAAAGGTTTATATATTACAGAGGTTTAGGAGAAGAGAATGAAAATGTTTTTGCAGGAATCTTTTAGATGGTTTGAAGACTAGAGGGGAACACTTCATGTTGCTTTTTCTTTGGCTTTCTTTGGGGATCAGATCACTTTTCACTTCTTTGATTTGATGGACTTTGAAAAGCTCTTCAACATAAGACTAATTACTGAGGACATTCAGTCTGAAGAAAGATACTCCAAACTCACAGCTCCTCTGAACTCATAGTACCTCACCTGACTCCCTAATACACACTACACACTGGGAAGAACCACCTCAAATTACCTGAAGCACTTTATACTGACTTATTTACATCCACAACACAACTTTGTCATATTAGCACGACTGTTGCAGCTTTATAGTAGAATATTAACTGGTACTAAAATATAAATGAAAAATACCTTTTTTTACAATCATGCAAGAAAGTAGGATCATTTTTCAGCCCTGAGTAGTGTCTGCAGGCTTCCTTTCAGGCTGCAGCCCCAGCAACAGTCTGCAGAGCCTGACTTCTTGCAGTGAGTGAACTGTAATAACTGAAGGAGATTAAGACGAGCCTTTCGCTGGTTGCACAGTCAGAGGACAGTTTTGAGAGATGTTGGGGAGAAAATCAACCTGAGACTATAAAGGTGGGGGGCTTTGATGGCAGCTCATTGATTTCACCGTATAAACTTGGAATCTGTGTGTAACAGGTCACCTGTTTTCTGTACAGAAAAGCGTTTAAGCTAATAGTGTTATCGTAAGGTCTCAACGCCACATCAGAAGATTTAAATAGTTCATGAAGTTACCGCTGCTGAGCCAAATGCGTAAATTGCGCACAGCCCTTCTTCCAGTCTGGAGACGCAGGTACGGATGCTGCTGCTGTGTGACAGCCACAGCTGTTCATTTAAGTCAGAGAAAAGGAGCAACATTACACATCTATCAGCGTGAGACAGTCTGAAAGCGGATGTTTCTGAGCTCCGGCACGATTTAACCACTTCCTCCATCACTGCCAAACACAATCTGTATGTTGTATATTAAGATATTTTTTTTTACCTGTTTTTACTTCTATGTTTGTACTTTTTATGGACGGTAACTCTATTTTTACTCAGCATGTGACCCACATGTGCTCTCTGTGTTTCTTCCTCTTATAAATAACAAATAAAGTTATTTGAACTTGAAGCTGTCACTAATACAGACAGAGCAGGTTGTTGTTTTTCTCCGCAAAGAAGACAAATGTTGGAAGTTATTGATCTGTGAACACTGACTCAGTACTGTCAGCTGTGATTGGATACTTTGAACAGAGACACTAAAATGGAGGAAAACTTCCACCATGTTGATTTGTGTTGACTGTTAGTAGAGCTCTGAACTACAGATTTCTGCTGTTTCTACTGGAACTAAACTAACAAGTTGAACAAAGAGTCATTCAAGAGTCAAACAGTGAAAACTGTCACAATACAAACACAATAAAGTTACAATAAATACCTTTAGACGGAGAAAAGAAGCTGCAACACGACGATAACAGAAAGTGAAGTGAAACTCCAAAAAGGAAAAAAAAAAAAAAGAAAGACAGAGAGAGCGAGAGAAAGTGTCTGAACGTTCAAACAGCACGTAGAAGAAATGACGTAAGAAGAAGAAAATGTATGAAAGTCTGAAAGTCAGGTTGGTCACAAAGAGACAAACAAGAGAAAAGCAGATTATGGAAGCAAAATATATTTTAATATCATCCTTCATGTACATGAAAGTTTCCAGAACAATCAGGAGAGAAACAGCTTTATAGAATAATGTACAACATAAAGATACTGAATATACACACACCATCATCAAACCAGTCTGTCCACTGTTAGATTCATACTGGGACCAGTTAGACTGTGTTATGGGAGGACTGGTGGACACACCTTCTACTTTTCCTCCACATGTCAGAGAGAAACACTCAACTGTTTCATTATTCACTACATTTTATTTCTCAGAGCTTCTGTATATTGTTGAATGCAGGACTTTTACTTGTAAAGGAGTATTTGATGGTAGTTTTACTACTTTTACTAAAGTAAAGGATGCGTTTTATTTCTTCCACCTCTGAACATATAAACTGTGTGAAACTGAAGTGTTGGAGGAACAGAAACATGAGCGTCTGCTGCCACCTGCTGTTCACTCACAGCATCACATCCTGTCAGAGGAGAAGCTGTTTGCTTCACTCACACTTTAAAACATGAAAACAGGAACATTTAGGCTTTAAAAAGAAATGAAGATGTTTGAAATAATCAGATCCAGTGGTGTCACTGAGCCTCAGCAGCTCTCTATGGATCAATAAACTCCACCAGTGTTCAAATACAGAGATAGTGTTGCTGTGAAGAGACTCACTTATTATACATATATCAGATGTGTTGTAAAGTCCCTTTAGAAATATCACATGATGTATTTTTAGACTTTTATTATGTATCTCACAGTGTGTCTGTACAACATGAATCCAATCTATCTTTGACTTTCATAAAACGGATGATTTTTGCTATAAAATCTGACCAATAAACACGAACTGATCATTTTTGAGTCGCTCTGACTAAAACCCAAAATAGTTTTACAGGCAATATAAAAAATCAAAACTGACTTCAAATTTCTGAACTTTAAAGATCCTCCGCACATGTTTTAAGAATATAAAAATACTCTGCTTGGAATAATAATGTGTGTCTGATGTCGGTATTCCATGAAAAAAATGGCATCTCATCCTTCATTAAACATCCAGAATCTGTAAATATTTAAAAATCTTTAGTTGAACTACTTCACTGTAAAGTCCATTCTCAGTGTTTGTTGCACTGGAGGCTTCAAGTTTCCACATCACACTTGTGTAAGTCGCATACTGGACCACGATTGGCTCCAAACTGGTTGTGACCTCATCAATCCTGCAGGTGTTAAACTGAGATTTAAAGTGAGCTCAGAGAAACAGAGAAGAAGAACAACATCACAGTCAAGAAGAAGAAAAACATGTTTGAGTGGAGGAGACTTTAACGAACTCAAGTATTTCATGTTTTTAAGAAAAACGGTTCTGTTGAATCAAATCAACATAAATCAACAGAATTTGATCTGTTCATTGATCCCCATTCAAGTTAGCAGAGAGCTAACCGTAAGTTAGCCACTCGGCCGGCAGAAGTCTCTGGTGAGCATGCTCAGTATGCTTTCATCCGGCCAGCGTGGGAATGTCAAACCCGACACCAGACTAAAACCTCTGTATACTGTGAAATGCAGAGAGATTTACCTGGTGGTGAAAGGCTTAATCAGCACTGTGTGAACTCGTTTGGCTTAAATGTAACAGACATTGATTTATATGTAAAAGTTCTTCACTACAGCTTTAAGTAAAGGATCTGAATATCATATTACAATACAGTAAAGACATATATCTTTAGTTTAAAACAATCACATCAATGAAACAACACCTGAGCGACATGAGAGATGAAACTATTACATTCCTCATAAATAATTTTTTTTGAATGAGATGCTTGAATGATTGAAGGCAGTTTTTCCAGATGAAGTTTATCTTTGTCAGTTTTGTAAAGTACTTGAGTAAATGTACTTAGTTACTTTCCAGCACTGGTCATAAGGGCAGAAGGAGGACTGAGGATTTTATTCCCCATCACTTCCATTGTAAGGACATTATAAAGGGATCTTCTAATGGTCAGTATGAACAGGAGGAATGATTACAGAAAGAAAAACAGGTTTCACTGTTCCTTTGGGCTTCTGACCGATGTCTTAATACAGAACTGAAAAACTGTGAACTCGTCCTTTAAAGGAACAGTTTGCTGTTTCTTCCTGTTTACAGAGTTTCTGCCTCTAACAGGAAGATGATGTTGCCTTTGTTCAGCTGCTGGATGAGCTTCCCCGGAGGCCCCTGCAGCCATGAACACAAACCAGCTCTGATGGTACAGTTACAGATTTTTTTGGGGGGAAGAGCCAAAGTCAGAGATGGAAAGACAAAGAGAGGAAGGGGTGTATCTACACCTTTGCCCCCCTCAAAGCTGTTCCCCCCAGGGTGCAATTTTCACCTTTTGTTGGAGGTGACTGCTGGTGTCTATTTGTGGCAGCAAATAGACACCAGCTACACTCCTGCACTGCAGCTTTGTGCTAATTTTTTAATTCCCCATGCAGTGATTATAATGCTTTATCTTAGCAGTAATATAAAATAAATTAAATTGTATAGTAATAACTCAGAGCACTGTGGTGCACAGATCACACGTTTTTATAGACGCCGAGGGCTCCGGAGCAGATGTGGTGCCAACACTTAATTTTCAGCCTTTGTTAATGAACGTGGGGGATTATGCTTCTATTATGGAGCAATTAGTAAAAGATAAAAGATAAACTGGAGGGAGGAGTACATGTTATCATATTTACTTCATGGCTAATACAACACTGATGGACCAGAGGGAGTCAAAACACGACCAAACGTCTCATTTGGTGATTTTTATAAACAGATTTAATGCACACATGCAGCGCTGCAGCCAAGAGGAGGAGGATTGTGACTCTTTTGGAATATTACAGTTTTATCCAGCTGGTTCCCTGCAGGGATCAATACTGAGTCCACATCTTCAAAACTCTTCACACAGTCGACACAATAGCAACAATCATGGATTAAACTGTGACACATTTAGCATTGTTTACACACAGAAAGCATTCAGTGACTACAGCCTTCAAATGTCCTCAATACTTTCCTCACTCAAACACAAACAAGCAACAAAACATTTGACATGTTTACATCCTCACTTCCAAACTCTTCAGTTTATGTTCAAACACTAACATGTATTCATACGGATCAGAACCACACTGAAATACATCTATATTCAACCAAAAAAACAAGACGTGCTGTCAGAAATAAAGCCCACTGAAAGCTTTCCTGCTGCATTTCTACGACTGGTCCCTGTAGATACACTGTAGTATCTTCTATAAAGAGCTACATTACACACTGACAGCTCAGACATTATTATAAGAATATCAATTATAGATGCTTTTAAGATAAGGTGGTGTTTTTTACCACCAGTGTCGGTGCAGTGCAGCAGTGTTTTGATGATTTGAGGCCTGTTTTGTTCATATCTACTGGTTGGTTTCATGTTATTCTATTGATGGACAGTTGCCAGCGGTAACATGCTGATAAAGGCAACATTGGTGCACAATGCAAGTTTTAAAATATCAGACAAACTGACTCTGCAAATGTTATTTAAGGAAGAAAATGCATTTAACTTGTTTGTTAGGCCTCAAGGATACAAGAGCTGCACAGAGTAGCTTTAAAGTACAAATATACAGTACAAGGAATTTACACAATTATGGTAACACAACCGAATGTGATTATTTACCTCCATGTTTTTATTATCTACGGTTTGTAGGTGTGTGTGCGTGTGTGTGCGTGTGTGTGTGTGTGTGTGTTGCTGCGTCGGCATCAGTCCACCTACAGATGGTCGGACTCTCACTCGTCTGTCACACTCTGATTGGCTGCTTCGCTGCTGCTGCTGGAAGCTTCTGCACCGAACCTGACAGACATTTCACAGGAAACAGACACACACACACAACCACACACACACACACACACACACACACACACACACACACACACACTGTCTGTACTGCATATATACACTAAAACTGGGTTAAAATTGGGTCAATACAGCACAAACACAATACTGGGTTAATGTTGTTTTGAGCCAGTTTTAGTCTTATTTTTTATTTTCCTGTTGGGTCATTTACCCAAACTAAAGCTTGTTATAATCTCTTCTCTTTTTAAACTTACATGTCACGGTTTGTTATTGATTGTTAATAACTAGTGTATCTTCTGAATGTTATATGCATTGTGCAATAAACAAAACATTTGTGACAGTTTTTAGCTGAAGCTTGTTGTTTGTAACACTGCTTCACAACAACAGATTGCTAAAGTTAACCTGATGTTGTTTTGGTGCTTTATCGACCCAAACCGGGTCAAATTTGATCCCAGTGATTCTTTAATGTGTATGAAGAGCAGCATAGTAATAATAACATCACATACCAGAGGAGATCACAGTGATAAAGTCAATATGAAGTCAGATTATGGAATGATATAAAACCAGGTTTCATTAAGTATAATAAGTTTACTATAAAGTCACTGCATTACAAAGACTCAACAGAGCACCAAAAGTCATCACTTCCTGTTCAGCTTCTGTATCTCAACACAATCTCTCCTTCATCTGTCTCTCTGAAAAATGAAGCTTTACTTTCATATTCTAAGACAACTCTGCTGCACTACAGCTGTCAGGCGTTAAAACCTACGAAACACTACAATACAGCTCCCATGACAATGTACCAGAGCAGCAGGTAAAGGCTGCGAAACACAGAAATACAGAAGAAACAACGATATTATATAATTTAGATTAATTTTCTTTTTTTAAATTACCACCCTGAGATAAACATCCAGAGTGAACGACACAACATACTGTTGAGTAAGGTTTGTTTAAAGCTGGATTTTTATTTATTTGTGTTTTTACAAATTTCAATCAGATTTTACATCTGCAGCAGAACCAGAAACCATGTCGGCGAGCGGGACCCTGTGATAATGTCATCATTACAAAACTGTCTTTGTCCAAACTCAAAGATATTTATTGTGTTGAAATGTGTCTTTTTACGTCACTGACTTCCTTTAAATATACAGATACATCATCTATCAGGCTGGATTTTGAGGGGAAATGTGTCTAAAAAGAAGCAGCAGACATGTTAATTATTTCCATCTGATGGAACAATGCAGCCATAAAACACAGAGTCTTGTTTTAAATATTTAAACATCATCTTCTAACTGAATTACTTCTGGATAAATTCAGGAGCAGTTTTCCAGTTTCCTGCAGAATAAATCTGTCGGAGGAAAAACTGGTTTTGTTACTGACAGACTTTAAATGATTTTAAACTGTCAGCAGGTTCGATTAATAGAAACAGACACAGAGATTCTGATTTTTAAGACATTTGTTGACAATATATTTGGTTTGCGGGAGAGAATAACACATTTTTTTGAATACAGGTTGAAATTTTTACTATATATGAACGCCATGCTGTTCAAACATACCAACGTTGGTCTTTAAAACCAGAGCTCAGTGGATTTTCTCACTTCTTCATTTCATTTTGTGCATAAATTATATAAATTATACAAGATTTGAACATTTTTCAAAACATTTATTAAAACAAAATGTTATAAATCAGTAATTCATAATCTAATATATACAATTGTTCAATTAATCCACAAAACTATCTATCAATCTATATACTGTATACTGCTGTATACTTGAATAATTTCATTGTCTGCCATTTTATACATAGTTATAATATATAGTTATAAGTTATGTTGAAGAGTGAGATTTTACACACAAACCTCTGACTGATTATAAAACATTCTGCATTAACATAAACCTTTGATTCAACTTGCACTAAACAGTAAACAAAGCTGTTAAAATCAGCTTCACCTCAACCAGCAACAACGTTAAAGTCCTGAATACATGTCAGTGACTCAGTAACAATAATACTGTAGCAGTATAATATTCTGTATATACATAATAAACAGCAGTTTCTTGATAATACTTCAATGTCTTGAGTCCAGAACTTTTATGTTTAACTTTATTTTTAGTATTTCTACAGTGTAATATCACTATTTTTCTTAACTAATTGACCTGATTATTGTTTTGCTGATTATAAAACTGTGCAGCTTCTTCAGATCCAGTGTGTGATTCAGTGTGGAACCACTAGAGGACGCTGTGCTGTTTGTTATGAGCTGACTGTCCCAGCAGCTGAATGTTCAAACTTTATTAAAGCAGGAGGAGAGTTCAGTACAATCACACAGATCCACATGTTCACTGTTCAGTATCAAAGCTCTGATCTGAACACAACAGCCGGAAAGCAACACTTTATTTACAGGACCAGTCATTTCTTTCTGAATCCTGTGGAAATTAATGGAAAGAATCATGTAACTTAGTACTAATCATATAGGGTCAATAACCAATAATCTATTTGAGTCTGTAAAAAGTATGTTATCCCTCGTACTGTCTGTCTGTAATCCATAAATAAATCATATCATATTCTCTGTGACCAGACCTTAATTTTTTAAATGTTTTCAAAAGTTTCCAACCTTTTTGTCTTTTGACGTCTTACAAAAAGCAGTGTGTAGTCGGGGTCACATTTCACATGTCTATGAGTTGTTAACAGCTCCACCAAATAGTGATTTTTCCCTCTAAACTTCTCACATGCTTTCATTTCAATAAATGTTCAAATGATCCAATATTTCAGCAAAAATCAAAGATTAGAGAAAAAGTCCAAAAACTGAAAACAGATTTGTGTATCAGAACTTTGTTTTTTCTTCTTTCCTCTCCCATTAATCATCTCACCACCCCTCAGATTTATCTGCTGACCCTTTGGAGGGGCCCGACCCCTAGGTTGGGAACCACTGGACTAAACTAGCTAACTGTATATAAAGTAGTGTAAACTAGCTCCACCTCCAGCAGCTACAACAGTAACATGCTGCTCTAACACTGATGCTTCACTATTAATAATCTAATGATGTCATATATAATAATATATCAGTCAGAGGGACCAAACCACTACTTTTACTGCAATACTTTAACTACATCAAGCTCATAATACTTATGTACTTTTACTGCAATACTTTAACTACATCAAGCTCATAATACTTATGTACTTTTACTGCAATACTTTAACTACATCAAGCTCATAATACTTATGTACTTTTACTGCAATACTTTAACTACATCAAGCTCATAATACTTATGTACTTTTACTGCAATACTTTAACTACATCAAGCTCATAATACTTATGTACTTTTACTGCAATACTTTAACTACATCAAGCTCATAATACTTATGTACTTTTACTGCAATACTTTAACTACATCAAGCTCATAATACTTATGTACTTTTACTGCAATACTTTAACTACATCAAGCTCATAATACTTATGTACTTTTACTGCAATACTTTAACTACATCAAGCTCAGAATACTTATGTACTTTTACTGCAATACTTTAACTACATCAAGCTCATAATACTTATATACTTTTACTGCAATACTTTAACTACATCAAGCTCATAATACTTATGTACTTTTACTGCAATACTTTAACTACATCAAGCTCATAATACTTATGTACTTTTACTGTAGGAGGATTTTTCATGCAGGACTTTTACTTGTAATGGAGTATTTTTACATTGTTGTATTGATACTTTTACTTAAGTAAAGTATCTGAATGCTTCTTCCAGCACTGATCTTAACAGCAGTCACTGTAAATGTGTATTTGTGTTTGCTCACCTGTCTGTGAGTGTGTGAGAAACAGTACAGTGTATATTTTATCTCTGACAGTGTGTCTCTCTCTCCTCCCTCCTATAAAGTCTGTGTGTGTCTCTGGCTGCCGGGGGCTCGGCGCTGAGTTATGACATTTTTAGCATAGCTGTGCTGCAGGTGAAAACATGTCGCTCTGAAATGCAGTTTAGCTAATGGTGCACCTCCTGCAGCAATTTGTCCTCCACAACAACACATAAATTACCGTTTAGGAGATGACTGTAGGCCCCTGGCGCTCCGCTCCGCTGACTGACAGTTTGGGCGAGTACAGCGGCGGTTCTCAAACTGAAGTCTCGAGGGGTTTCAGGGAGTCCCCGTTTCAATTTAAAGCTTAATTTACAAGAATTCCCCCAATTACAGGCTGAAAAGATCCTTTTGGATTTCACTCACAAATCCTTCAGGCAGCTGTCTGATCAAGGAGAACATCAGAGAACCGTCTGATGGGCCCTTCAGACTCTCTCTGTGTGTGTTTCCATCCACCTGTTTTTATTCACATTCTCTGTTTGTGCCAGAAATTCAATGTCTGTATAAAAGTAGTCGTGTGGATAAAAAAACAAATGTAAACAGATGAATTAAACATCACTGAAAACATCAGATCTGTGTGGAGCGATGATGAGACTGTAACCTTCCTCACATCAATACAGGAAACTAACAGAAACGTTAAAAATTTCCATCATGTTTTCCACATGGTTTTACTTTATTTGAGCTTTCGTTGTTACTGTTCTGCAAGTTTTGCAAAACTGTGTTCTTCAAGCTATTCTTTTTGCACGAGAACAGACTCTGACACATACAACTTATGCAGTAGGCGGCCTACTCAGTTATAGAGATCAGTGTGATCTCCTTCTGACCTTTGAGCATGCATCTCTACCTCAGCCTTGCAAACCGTTGGCTAGTTCACAAACTGCTGTAAAAAACCCAACTGAGACACATATTCTGAATGTGCTGTGTGCACGTCCAAAGAATGCTCCTAAAACCCAAATAATATCAGTTTATCCCACATCTTAACCGGAAGATGCTACTTTTGGAATAAGAGCTAATTCAGAATATCCAAATGGAATACGCTGTTTACATGACTTGTATCAAATTCGGTATATTGTCATATTTGGAATAATGGTGGAATATTAGTGTGCATGTAGTCACAGTCTGTAGGAGGAGGGAGCAGAACGAGGGAAATAAACACTAGTGCATGTAACTTTTTTTAGCACCTTTAAAAAACTCTCCTTACCCCGCATGTATCGTATCTTTTTCCAGCATAAACTCGACTATAAAAGTTTAACTTGTCATTTTCTTTAACAAAGTATAAATCTACCAGGAACACAAATGCCAAGAAAAATGATACAGGCACCAAATACAAATGTACAAATCAGTGAATATTTTATTTATAGAACAGTTCAAGGTTGGAAAAAATCATTTTCCCTATTCATACACACACATTGTATTTATATTGTTTATAGCCCCTTTCACACATGCGGTCTATCCCTTAAATGTTCAGGAGCATTTCCTGCATGAAGTCATGTGTGAATGGAGGCAGAGATCGATATTCAGGGAAATCTGTGCTGCCAGTTTCACACGTCAAGACCCCTGTAACATTTCAGGGAAAATGCTGGTACGGCTGTGTTATGAATGAAAGCAGCAACATTGCAGGGATGAACACGTAAAGGGTTAACGGCCGTCTGATGAAAGACGCTTTCACATGGAGAGCGAACCAATCACAAGCCTCCACTGATGATGTATTTGAATATGTGACTTGTTTACTGTTGATTTGCCAAAGCTTTTGCAGGTGATTTGTCTCACAAAGTCGTTGAATATTAAATGTTACAGTAACATCAGCACCAAACGGCTCCTCACCCGCCAAGTTCCTGAAAATAATAAGAGGCGTCTTCCGCCGTGTACACGTACATCCGGCCCTTGTAAAGTGTTTTTATCCCAACTTGCTTTTGTGCCTTTTTCATTTAAAGTTTATTTGATGCACTGAAAATATTAGTTGTTCACAGTTTTAACAGATGTTTTATAGTCTATAGCTCAAGTGATTTTTTCAGCTTGTCCCTATATGATATTTAGATAAAATGATGCTACTATAAATATAATTTACATTATATTACAATGCCACCATGTTATATACATAGACTGTCGTTTCTTATGGCCTGTTAGTCTAAATTCCCTTCTTAAATGGTACGTTCATTGCTTTTTGCTTAAAAGAAACAGCACTGAGAGAGACTCCACTATTCTCCACTATTCCTATTTGATTAGGAATTTACTAGCTGTGCAGTTTTGGAGATTTCAGGTATTTAATGAACCTGAAACAGGATCCCATAGTGAACTGGTTATTGTAACCCAATCAACCTTAAACCCTGCACCGACAATGAAGAAATTAAGTTATTTACAATAAATCAAGTGAATAATTGCAAAAATTAAACAAAATAAGTAAAAACTGATAAAAATGTTGAGAGAAAACAGTTTGCATGTATTTGTTACTGTAGATGTTAAGGTGGAGCCACATGTTTAAGGTGGAAAACCTCCTAATATTTACTGATATTTTAGATTTAACTTTAGATCCTCAGCTCCTCTTTGTTCTTAAATCAACAGTTAGTTCTCTACTGTTAAAGATCTATATTTGCCTCACAACACTCCCAGAGGATGATGGGATTGGTTGGTGATGGACACTAATTACAACATCAGGACGTCCGTGAGGAATATGACTTGGTCACTGGAGGGTTTTTAGTTTTCTGATGGGTCCATCGGGGAACGCTGAGTCTCTCGGTGGAGTGTTTGAAAGGTGAAATGAGTCTCAGGTGTGTTGCAGGTATATTAATGTTAACCTGTCTTTCTCACTTTGTTTGTTATTTCAAAACTCCTTCCGACACTCACTGAATGCAAACTGGCTCAAAATACCAACAGATTTATTCTTAAAGAGAATTTTTCTCAAACTAAAACTTTTCTCTGAAATTTCTACAAACAGTTTGGAGTTTAAATGTTACTTAAATCAACAAGTTTAACACATAATGAATATTTGGAGATTAGATTTGATCAATTTCAACTTTAAGTTTATTGTCAAAGGGGGGGAAATTTGTCTTGCAGTTAGGTAAAACATAGAGCACACCAGAGCAGCGACTAATGAATATTTTCATTATTGATTAATCGTTTGGTCCATAAAATGCCTGAAAACAGTGAAAAATGTCCGTCACAGTTTCCTGAAGTCCGAGGCGACGTCTTCAAATCTCCTGTTTTGTTCAAACGACAACAAAATCCAAACATATTAAATTTACAGTCACACAAGACCAAGAACAGACGCAAATCTTAACAAAACGACATGAAACGTTTCATACCTGAAACGATTAATCGCTTATCAAAATAGTTGCAGAGTATTTTTCTGTCAATCAACGAATCGATTAATCGTTGCAGGTCTGGAACACACAGACACGAGCGGACAGATTAAAGTAGATAAAACATGAAAAAATACATGAAACATCAAGTGGCAGCATGAAATCATGAGTGTTTATTCGTCACAATTCAATCCAACTATCAGATGATGATTATTATTGGCATATTTCCATTTCAGTCTAGTAAACAGCTGTTAATAATCACATAACTGATCTTCTGTTGATTGACTAATTGTTTTATTGACTAAGACTAGAAAAAACAGCTGTAAGCAGGCTCGAGAACATTTACAAGGGCCAAAATCACCTTTGACACCACAGAACAGTTGCAAAAACATGACAAACTTGTAAAAGCAACAGTGTTGGAGGTGATGAGAAAACGTTCAACAACAAACGAATAACTAAAGTTTTACGGTCAACATGTGGAGCTTAAACATGTTCTGAGTCTTTACTTTGTGTTAAAAACAGCAGCATTTTTGCAGAACTGAGTCATGATGTTCAGTATATTCAATATTTGACAGTTTAAACTCTGTTTTTCAGGCTGATTCTAAGCAAAAAAGCATCATTACATGTTTATGTCAACATAAATAATGAAATCCAGAAAGTCCACATACACCTGAACTCACCTTGTTGAAAATATTTAGTTCTCTGATGTCACATCTGAGGAATTCTCCATAACTGATGTTTCAATAAGGTTTGGCCAACAGTCAAAATGTCCTCATGTGGACAATTAGTCAATCAATCGATTAATTTAACCTCAACTCATCTAAGCAAACCTGAGACAAAAGTCAGAGTTTTTAGGACATGAAAATGAAAATGTTCCCGCATGTCGCTCGTGTTTGTGTCGTGAGCTTCAGAGGGTTCAGAGCTGTCATCACTTGTCTTCTGTCTCCTTCATTTCTCCACCGTGAAGAACCACAAAGTATACGTTAGTGTCAGAGGAACAGTCAGTCAGTGTTTCATCAGACGTGAGGGACTGACAGGAACCATGGAGACGTTTGTTCTGACAGTCGACTTTAAGACTTCTTTTAATGCGTCCGAGATGACAGAAACTGACAGAGAGACGACCGACATAATGTCTTTGTGAGTTTCCTTTCAGGGGAATGTTGTCCGACCACGTTTGTCTGTGTGTGGAAGGACGCGCTCTTTGAGGCAACAGCAGTAAAACAGAGACACTGAACAGATTCAGTCCTATTTAAACCCTGAACTTGTTTCCTCGGCTTATTTTAGAATCTGTCTGGTTGTCGTTTCCTCTGCAGTCTGAGATCACAACATCTGATTATCCACTAGGGACGGGCCATGATTTTTGAATGTTCAAATACACATTAAATTATAAAAAAATATAATAGTTTATGTGACTATCGTGTTGTCTTAAAAAATATATTTTCCATTGTTTTTTTGGCTGGTAGTGTTATGGATATTCCATAACTGACCAGGACAACAGAATGTCAAGCTGTACTCCTCTGTTCTCTCAAACAGAAGATAACACATGTTGTTTAATAAACCAGGAGCCTCACAGGCGAACCAAGGCCAGAATGCAGGTCATCATCAGACGCAACAAGACAAACCAAAGATACAGATTTAGGTCATAGGTTTATGATTCGGAACTGACGAACTAGTTTCTATGATTGGCTTAAAGGCTGGTTTTGGACTGTGTGGGTCAGACGAGTTTGGGGACACCGTACGAACAGGAGGTGTCCCTTGAGTCGCTCTCCCTTGCAAGGTTCTTCATTAAAGTTTTCCCAGAATCATCATACGAAGTTTGGTTTGGTCTTCTCTTCTTCAAACTGACAACTGCCAGTGCATCAGCTCCGAAAATCCACAACAGGTAGTAACATGTTACTACTGGCTTCCCAGCTGGTCTGGAGATGCTGGGGGGAGATTTACGCTGGATCGGCTCGCGTTGGCGTCTTGGGGCTTTAGCTGCTAACTACAGCAGCTAATGATTGTGTTTCCATAGTAATTCTAAAAGAGGCAGATGGATAGCCAAAACATATGACACACCGAGCAAGAGAGAGCAGGAGAGAGAGAAGCCATCGCTAACTGCTAAGCTAAAGTAACTAGCTGATCTGAATAGCGTGTAAACAACTGTGGGATTAGCGAAAAGTCGCTAAAAGGAGGAGAGAGCTATGAGAGCTGTGATTTTTGATTGAAATTCCCATCTCTTGGACGTTCGGTGAGGTTTCTGGCAGGTCAGAAATTTTTTGATCAGCTGTCTGCAGTTTGACCAGTTCCACGATTTGATTTCCCACAATTCAGCATGAAGTTACAAGAGAGCTTGTAGTGTGGAGAGAATCTACGGAGGCCGGGTTATTACAGCTCTGGTTGGTTTCTGTAAAGAAGCATCACTTTTAGGATCTGGCCATCTAGTTTGTATACAACTTTATCGGAATTGGCAATCAGTAAACCCGTTCGGTCCCCATGTGATCATCTAGTCTGACGGAAATTCAAACAAAGAAGAAGAACCCATTCTGTGGGGTTGTTCACATCATGACGGTCAATCAGGGTCTTTCACTTCCTCTTTTAATTCTTTTTTCCTCCTTTCTTTCCTTCTATATTTTAATATTTTTGATTAAAATCCTTCCTTTCTGTCCTCCTTCTTTCTTTCCTTTTGTTATTGTCCTTTCTTCTTCATGTCTTCCTTCTTTCAATCCGCCTTTTCTTGTCTATTTTCATCATTCCTTTCTTTGTTTGTCTTTCCTTCCTTCTGTTATCATTTCCTTTCTGTTGTAATTTCTGTCTGGTTTCTTCCCTTATTTCTTCTCTTATATCCCTTCTCTTCCTGTCTTTATTCCTTTAATCTCTCTATCCATTTCTTTCCTTCCTTTGGTCCTTTTTGTCTTTTCTTTTTCTCTCCTGCCCCCTTTTCCTCATTTCTTCCTTCTTTTAATACATCCTTTCTTTCTCCTTTCCTCCTTTCCTCTTTTCCTTTAATCTTTCTTTTTCTCTGTTTGTCATTTTGTCTTTCAGTTGTTGGTCCTCGTTCAGCTGAAATTCCAAAATGTAGAAATAGAAAATGAGCCATATGAGGTTTTTTATGCTCTTTACCTTCAATATTTGAGTCACATCTGACTGCTGATACTTTCCTTTTATTAAAATATTGAATGCAGGAGTTTTCTTCTGTGTTGTTCTGCTATTGTTCTACTTTTACTGCAGTAAAGGTTGAAGTTGTTCTATATCCAGGGAGTAAAGTTCTCACAAAGGTTTCATCTCAGGACTGACTGTTAACTCACAGATACGACTCGATTATAAAGTCACACCTTGCATATTCATGTGACACACACACAGTAGTCGGCGACGAGGACGACAGACACCCAGCAGGGTGTTTAGGGGACCCTGATGGACAATGTGTCTCGGCACGACCTCGGGCGTCACCCGGCTCTCGGTGCAAATGGCCTCCACATCTCGGCTCTAAAAATGAACATTTCAATATGTAGCTGGCGGCGTCGGAGACAAGTCCACAGACGTCTGAAGTCCATGAGTGTTTGGTGAAGTCAGAGTCCGAAATGAGAAGTGGTGGAATGATCTGAGAAGATGTTTCTGGTCTCTTTTGTTCTGGCCGACTGAATCAAAAACTCTTCTCTTCATCTTCCTTTTCACTATAGTTAGTTTAATAGAAATTTGATTATGTATCAGTTCTCATATAGACAGATTAAAGGTAAAGCAACGAGTGGCATCGACACAGAAAATTAAACGCCAACTAATAACTGAACAAGCTCTGATCTAGAATATAGGAGATGTTGGTTGGTAAGTGTTTTTGAAACTTTGTTTTTGATTTTGCGTCGGATCTAAACTGTTGTCAGACTTTGTCGGAGCAGAGCACTTCCTGTTTTCACTCTCTGAGTTTTGGGTCAGCTGACGTGGGTCACACCTTATATTGTTGCCTTGCTGTGAAAATCTGATACTTCCTGTCCTCTCATCATGCTAGTAGTATGTGGGAAAATTAGTATTTTTATCAGTAATATCTTGGCTCAGTTTGTATTTTAATAGCATATAATTCACTGTTATAACACACTATAATGTCAGTTATGAGAAGATATAAGGATATTTTTAAGTGTTTATTAATGTTCAGTATTTGTTAACAATTATAACTTCTCCTATGAAGACATATTTTATATTGTTACAACTGTGTTTTACTATATTATCATTTATTATCTGTTTATACAGCAGCAAACACTTGTGGGTGTCCACAGGAGGAGTTATAGTTGTTGACTAACATTAATAAACACTTATATCTGCTGACAGCGACACTATTGTAACTTATAAACCATTTATTAACTGTTTATGCAATGATTATAAATGCTCAATAGACAAACTTAAAGTGAAATGTTACAGAAATGAAATTTATAATGAAAATTGATGTGGTAACATGAGTGGATGCAAATGCATGAAAGTAAGAAGTCGACGTCTGTCAGAGGATGTTTCAGGTGTCAGAGCGTCTGCATCACATCAACAAACTTGTTTTTCTTTCTATTATTCCTCTTTTCTTCTCCGATCCTCCGGACGTACCTGTCGGCCCTCCGCTACATGGTTAAACACGCACAAGGACAAAAAGTAAACATGATGACCTCATGGCGGCCAGCAGGCGGGTAAACAAACAGCAGTGAGGTGAGCAGGGAGGCGTTTAGCAGCTAATTGTCTTCACTGGGGAGCTGTTATGGCCTCACTTAAAGCCTGAAAAGTCCCCAGACCTGAGGGTTGGAAACATACGCCACTACAGGAAGAGCCCGGGGGCACAGAGGACGCACACACATACACGCACACCTGACTGAAAACACACACATACACACACATATATACACCTGACTGAGAACACACACACATGCTCACCTGAGCCGCCCCTCCTCTTGATACCTTTCAACACTTTAGGTGTGGAATAAACATCCTCTGAGCTCGTCCAGCAGGTAAGATCAGCAGATCAAAGAGAGACGCTGACAGGACGACGTGACCAAAGCAAACGATGGACAAGATTAGGAGACGTCTCACAAATTTCACCTCAGTTCATGTCCACACTAAGCCAGCTAAATTCATAAATTCGGCCCTCCGTCCAGACGTTAACAGCATTTTTCTCCCCTGAAAACTGAGCTTTTTCCAAAACGTCCTCCAGAGTGTGTAAATGTGAAAACGCCGGCTCGGCGTTATAGTGTGTGTGAGTAGAAACGCTGTCATATCACTGACAGAACAGATGGTGGCAGTAGTGCAGTGATTCATTGGAAGATGAAGAAGAAGAAACACAACAACAAAAATGGTGGACGGTTTCATGCGAGTGTTGTTCTTTTTATTGTTTACTTTGACAGCTTGTTTAGAGGTAAACATAGTTACCACCTTTATCTGCTCAAACTGTTGGAATCTGCTGCAATAATCTAATATATAATATAATGTAATATAATATAATATACCGTTTCTTCTTTGCTGGTTTTCTGTGGCTGACTTTCTCATCTGTCCTCCTCACATGGCCAGTAGGAGGAGAGTTACCCGTTTTGGTGTTTTAATGTGGACGGAGGTACTGTTGACTTTTGTCAACAGAGACTTATTGAAGGATGAAATATACAATAAAATCACACAACTAGAACAGAGGAATAAGCTGTAGTAACAGTCCAGATAATATTTAAACATTAAATGTAAGGCTAACGGCCTGGACATTTAAAACGGAGAAATTTTGCTGCAAATTCAGTTAATTCCAGTTGAATCTGTGTGATCAGTGGATTCTTACTAATATATCAGTATATTTTGTTTGAATCAGTTATGTGGCATTATGCTGTTAGAAAGTTTTTCTCAGTTTAGGGCACCAACTTGCACATTTCTACTGCAGGAGGACTTTTTAAATACTGTTGGCAACATGGTCAATAGTGTAGAGTGAGTATGGAAAAATGGATTATCCATTAATAATGTATTTTCCCTTCTGACAATTTGTTGCTTTTTTATGAACCATAATGAATAAAAGCAACATACAGCTGTTTGTGCTGCAGAGAGGAAACATACGGACAGTTGTAAACTGTTGCATTTATAGTTTTCTAAACTAACTGTAGATTTATCTCCATCTTGTTGAGTTTAGAGGGATTTAATACTCACAATGTCACTTCATGGTGTCTGGAGCTGCAATAATAGAGTAAGAGTATAAAAGCAGCCTCGCTGTCAGGATCCTGTCAGTGATAAAAGAACCTTAGTGCAATAAAATACAGCTGTAATGACCATCATTTGTCTGTCAGTATGGTAAATTATCCGTCTGTTAGAAATCATGTTTTAAACCCGAGTGGACGTTTGTCTGTAAAAAATGTTTCTATCTTTGACATAATAATCTGGGAAATTAAGTGAAAAATAATTTTACTGAAAAAATAAAACTGTTGTTTTGATTCTCTTTAATATCATTTTATTGCACACTTGGATCAGTTTGGGCACTCAGTGATATTTCCTGTCGTCCTATTTTTCTTTGTCTTATCTCTTCTGATCTTGAACCTCATCATCTTCGCTGCCCGACGCTCCTCCTTGTTAAATTTTCCTCATTTCAGCGCTCCATAAATAAAAGGCGTTCCCGTCTGTCGTCTTTACTTCCTGCCTGCAGCTGTCTGACAGCTCTGCCCACCTCCAACACTAAACCTGAGGGTGCTTTACGGATACTTATGTGGTAATATATCGTCCTGGATACCACAGGTGTCTTCCTAAAGTGGTCTGGATCAGATAAGAATGGACCCTCCTCCCCTTTCCCGCCCCCCCAACACTTCAGCCCCCCCACCCCCCCATACCACCCCATACCCAAGACCTGCAGGAACCTGTTCAGATTAATCACAATCTCTTCTTTAATTTGTTTATTCATGGCTATTCTAGAAGTCAATTATTAGATTGAAAAGACATGTAAAATGTCTCAATGGTGAATCTAGGAGGTAAATTACCTTCAGTCCACTTCCATGTTTTTAATGGCCACAAACTGAGATAGATTTTGATCGGTTTGATTCATAAATTAGCTTTATGGTGTGAGCAAGTTCAAGTTTATAATACCATTAAAAATACAATTCAAAATACTGATAATAAAATATAAAGACATGATAGCACAAATTTATATATCAAATATCACCAAAGTTGAACGACGTACCTCTGTGCTGATTTACTTTAAAGCCACTGGTGAATCCTTTGATCATCACAATTCCATTCAAATAATTGAATTTGGTGCAAAAAATTATGACATAAACATGTGACTTTAATGAGGCCTAACATGGAATTTTGTACATGAAATGAATTAATTTTACAATAAAAAGTAGATTTTGGCACATGCTTATCCTCTGCCAATCCTCAACCTTCTTTTTGTTTCTGCAGATGAAAGATTCCTGTCACTAATAGTAGTGTTCACCGTCTGCATCCATTGTTAATCATGCTAGCAGTGTTTCTCTATGAATGACAATGTCTGCCATGAAATCTGGTTCAATCATTCATGTTCCCCTCAAGATGAATTATAATGCAGCCTCTCAGTTCAGCCTCTGTCTGAAACAGGTCGTTTTAGCTCCTGTCTCTTTAAGGCCCTGCCTCCCGATGAGCCCACTCTGTTCTGATTGGTCAGCTTCAGGAAGCTTCCTCCGGCTCCGGAGGCTACGTAAACAAACAATAGTAGCAGGATTTCACTTCTTTTTCTCCTTCTTTACTCCAAATGTCAACTTCTCCAATCCATCTGTACATGTTGGAGCTGAATCACATCTGAAATATGAGAGTGGACAACACATGGAAATATCTTAGCAACCACCTTAGCAACAAAGGCTACAGAACAGATGGCTGTTTATGGGCATGCGCGATGAGCCGACATCAGCAATGTAGAAAAAAACGTCGCAAACGAAGCGTTCAGAGCAGGTAACATCCGACATCAGAACAGGATACAACCACAACAACCTGAATAGGTCACCTTTAACTTTTCATCTAGCGCCATCATCAGGTCAAAATTTAGTGCTAAATCGCAAATATTAGCATCCTAACTGTTGAAGTAAGATAGTGAACATTATAAACATTCAACATATAATAAACATACAAGACGGTAAAAATGACACCATGTGTTCATGTATAAACTCCCCCTGGTTGAGCCTTTATTCTTCAGAGTGTAGACCAGACCTATTCAGGAAGGAAATGTGAAAATAATGATATATTTAAGCAGACAGAAGAAGTCTGGTAGTAAATTTACAGACAGTCGGACAGTCAGACGGTACACCTCGAGCCAATGCAGCACGGTGGTATGTTTGCTTTTTTTCTGTTCTCTTTTAAAAGATGGAAGTGTGGAAATTACCTAACACATGTGAGCGGAGGGAAACTGGGTTGTAGGTCTTCATACCTGGCGGGGGATAATAACAGGTATTTTAGCAGCCAGATGAGTCGATGATTGTAGCAGAAGGCATTTTCTTTCTCAGAGCGAGGGAGGGAAGCTTTGGCATTTGGCAGTGTAAACCGGTTGTGACAAGTGGCCATAAATTACACTTTAAAACATCCATTAAACTCATCTGACACAAATAGTCACTGATGCCAGCTATCAACATACCTGAGTGACAGTGATGGCGTAGACAGCTGCGGTGATGAATGTGGCTTTTTTTGGATGTGGCACAATGTAGAGAGGGCAGAGAAACAATGTGTGATTCAATCAGATATAAATGTTGTAAATGACTCACAATTACAGAAAGCGCTCAACACACCCGCCCTGTTAGTCTGCCCTAATGGACTGATGATTAATTGATAAATACAATAGATACAGCAGATAGATGGATTAATTTATCTGTGTGTCCTTGTGAAGTAGGTGAATCTGGAAGTTGGTGTGACAAGTTGTAGAGCTACTGTAGCTGGCAAGCTAACGATAACATAGCTGTAGCAGCCACAATAACCGGCCATGGTAGCTAACGTTTTAGCTAGTTTAAACTAGTGGATCTCAAAGTAGTGTATGGGGACCCCCAGGGGGTCTCCAGAAAAAAGAGATATAATTTATTTTCACTATAATTATAATGTATGACTACCTCAGTCACAGTGTTGCATACTGTAATAAAATAACTTAAAGCAAAAATCTTTTCAGATGGGGTCCATGGTGTAATTTGTGCCAGTTTAAGGGTCCATGACATGAAAAAGTTTGCGAACCACTGTTTTAAGCTAGTTAGCTTGGTTACTATAACTGGTGAAGCTACAGACAACTCTTCAGTTAAGTAGATCAGCCACAGCAACACACATTATTCTGTTAAAAGCAGTGAGAAACACTACAAACTACCACGAAAAACTATTTTAACACATTGAAACTACTTCACATTAAGTGTTACAAGAAGTAGTGACTGTTTAATGATTAAAAAATGTTTGAAAAAATGTGTCTTATTATTATATGATGTGGCTCTCTACAGCAGTACAGTTATTTTTTTGGCTTTTTTGAAAAACAGTTGTTAGTTGTAAAGCTACTGTAGCTAGCAAGCTAACAGCTGTAGCAGCCACCATAGCTCACCAAAGTAGCTTCCTTTTAACTGCCAGCTAGCTCTACCCGGTAAATAAGCTCAGTTTATTCAGTAGGTATATTTGTACCATCAACTGTCTCATAACACAGCAGCTCAGTTTCCTTAAATGTCAGGACTCACAAGACAGTTTGTGTTTCAGAATTCACCGGAGTCGATATAAACTCAGAAGCGATTTCCACTGGTATCAGAAACATAAAGATGAAAATAGCGTCTGTGCAGCTCTGACATGCTGTCACATCTTTAACAAGGTGCATGTCAGCTGCAGCGGTTTAACCACTTAACCACCAAATAAAATGTTTGTCTTGTGGGATGTAATGAGCGTTGCACCCTCTAGGGGTCAGTAACAGCTCTTCAGACTTGTTTTTAGTCTTGTTATTTTTATTTTTATATTGTTTTTTTTGTTTTGAAAATGATCTTGAGGCAGCTTCTTTCCTCTTTGTCAGTTATGTAAAATGGATTGTCTTTGTCACTTAACGTTACAACTTAGTGTGTGTGTGTGTGTGTGTGTTTAAAATCCTTTAACCAGAGAAAGCTACATGCCAAATGCCAATCATGTACCTCTCTGGTATGTAAACACTGACAGCATGAACCTAGTTTGCTCTGCACTCGGCCCAGCAGTGTGTGTGTGTGTGAAATTAGATTACAGTGAATCAGCTCTGTTCACACCTGGCATTAAATGTGTCTCAGGTGATCAGATCACAAGTGGCCAGCTCTAAGTACAGGTGTGAAGACCACATTCGGAGGTGGTCTGGGCCGCTTATGGCCACATTCTTTCAGCAGTGTGGACGCAATGTCTCCTGGGCCACACTGAAGGACTGCCTACTCACCTGACACCCTAAGTATGTACTCATTTGCATGCCAAAGGTGTCATATTAAAGTGTGAAACAACCAACGCAGGCGTCCGGAGCAGAGAGTATAAAGTTATCAGTATATCTGTGAACGTAGCAGTGCAGTGTGTGAACAGTTTAGGCTGTTTGTCAGTGAATAAATGTTAAAACTCCTCAAGACCCAACCCGAGTTCCCGTATCCTGCTGGCCACCTGCTGATCAAAGTGAAGGGGGTTAACCCCGGGGTTAGCCTAACCTGACCAGGCTCACTTAAGGTGGACTGACCTTTAAGGTGGACCAGCTATTCTCACTGTAGTGACAATCTCAGCCGCTCCTAACAGTGAAATGTCCTACAGCTGAGTCTCTCCTGAGTCTCTCTGCACCACATTCGGTCTTTGATAACAGAAATGATGTACATATTTATTTGCATATAGAGCGAGGAAGTGAGATCCGATCATCATCATCATCAAGAAGTCACTGGAGACGCATGTAGAGACGCATTTTAATGCCAGGTGTGAAGTGATGTACTTAAAACTATGATCAGATCACCTAAGACGCATGTTAACGCCAGGTATGAACAGGGCCAGGGGGTGAGTAGTTTTTATAGGTCTTTCCATCAATAGGCTGAAGAATTTTAATTGCATGCTAAGCGAATCCCTGGTTTTATCTGCTGATGAAATGATTACATTCAAAGAGTAACTTGTAAATTGTTGTGGCTCTCTGGGAAAGTCGGGGCGCAGCTCAGTTATTTTCTTTAAACAACAAAAGATTATTTTATGTCAAATTGATGTAAAATATAAATGACACATGAAAAATAATCACTGGTGCAGCCGTGTGATTTTAAAGTTGCATACTGTAACTTTAAAAACACACGGCTGTGGTAGCTACAGTTTGGTTCAGGAAGTGTAATAATCCTATAAGTTTATGTTATGGATATAGTTTGTTTCTAAGAAATCATGTTTCGGTTGTCATTTTGTTGAACGACTAAATACTACAATACCCATGAGCCTCAGCTGCTGTTGCAACGGAGAGGAAGCCAGCGGTAATGAATTTAAAACGCTTTAGTACAGTTTTTAAAGGACTTTAAGCTCCAAGCTGCAGAAGAGCTTCAAGTGTGACTCACAAAACACCGTCTATGAAAATGAACAAGACTTTTATTGCACGAACCGACGACACCTGAAATAACTCAAAATAACTTCGCCGGTTCGTCAGCGTCTTTGCTAAAACTAAATCAAAAGGTAAGGTTGTGATCATGTTACAAACTACAAAATAAAAGCTGAAGTGGTGCAGGAACAGAAAAAATGCAGAAATGGAATAAGTTAAATAAGAAATGAACAAAAAGAAACAGTAAGTTCCAATATTTTAGACCACATAAATGAATTGTGCAAATATTTGTTCAAATTTGCAAAAATCAGAAATGATCTCATGGATTGCTTTAACCTGCAGCGTTGACACCGATCTTTACTTGCCTCTAGTCTTTTTTTTCCATTTTATACCATCATCTGCTGGAGACGTGTGTTGTGTCCCCTTCATGATTTTAAAAATACACATTTCCTCGTGCACAAAGTACAAACAACACGAGGATCCATTCATAAAAAAAATGCAAATGCTGCAAATGTCCCAAAACTGACAAAGCTCAAGTGGTTTTGGTCGTCCCTGCTGTCTAGTTCCTGTACTAAATACTGACATGAACTGAGTGAATTCTTCTAGTGTGTGTATCTTCTGATGACATGATTATTTTTAAAATAATTTATTTATATAAATATATTTTTATTTATTTGTTTTTTTTAATAAAACTGTCACAAAGAAAAAGTCTTTATAACCTAAAGGGAAACTTTCTCTCTTCATTAATTTCTCACTTTTCTTCTTCTGTCACTCAAACATATTTTCATTTAGATGGACACACATACACACATACACACACACACACACACACACACACACACTCATAGCAGTGTGTGATTTCCTCGCTGCAGGCTCTTTAGTTGAGTCAGGTTGAGCGTGACTGAAAACTGGCCGATCAAACAGGCTATTGAGTTACACCGCTGTCAGTCTGATGTCAGTGTGTTACATCACACACACAAACGCACACACACACACACACACATACCTCGGCTGTCTGAGTGTTTCAGGAAGGGTTCGGTGGTCTGAATACAGGGGTTTAGAGGATTAACAGCTCTGGAGTGAAGAAAGAAAGAAAGAAAGAAAGAAAGAAAGAAAGAAAGAAAGAAACTCGCCACCTCTCACAGTTTCTGCAAGTTTTTGTCAAATTGCTACAAATCATTGTCACATATGTGAGGGATAATGTACAGCGAGCGGGTCATTATTGTGAAAGGAACCCCAACAGGGTGATGCAGGACCCCGACTGCATACTGACTCAGCGGTGAGAGAGGCAAAGTAGAGACTGTTTCACCTCAGATACTGAGGAATTTCTACTCCTGCACCATTGAGAGCGTCCTGATGGGGAAAATCACTGCCTGGTACAGAAACAGCAGTGACCAGGACTGCAAGGCCCTGCAAAGAGTGGTTTGTACATCTGAACATACAATAGACGGTGCTCTACCCTGCCTAAAGGATATTTACACCAGGCGCTGGAAGAATAAGGCTGAGAGAGTCATTAAGGATCCCAACCACCCTGATAACAGCCTTTTCTTCCTGCTGCAGTCGGGAAGAAGGTACCGAACACACCAGGCCGACACCGAGAGCTTTCCCTCAGACCACTAGGATCCTGAATCAACACTGAGTCCACATGTTGAACACACAAAAGCAAATCCTTCCATCAGACTAGAACACAATAACTCACCTGTCAATCAGACACACTGAGATAAAAACACAACAACAGGCAGCACATGAGGATCTTTATTACATCACTGTTTTATTGTATATATGTAGTTTTAAAGGTTGATAGTGTATAAATGTGTATATTGTGTTTATGTAGTTTAATGGTTGATAGTGTATAAATGTGTATATTGTGTTTATGTAGTTTAATGGTTGATAGTGTATAAATGTGTATATTGTGTTTATGTAGTTTAATGGTTGATAGTGTATAAATGTGTATATAGTGTTTATATGTAGTTTAATGGTTGATAGTGTATAAATGTGTATATTGTGTTTATGTGTAGTTTAATGGTTGATAGTGTAGAAATGTGTATATTGTGTAAATACAGTCAGATGTGTAGCTCTCTATAGAACGTACTACAGTGTATCTACAGGAAACGAGTCATAGAAATGCAGCATGTGTGGTTATGATCCGTATGAATACATGTTAGTGTTTGAACATAAACTGAAGAGTTTGGAAGTGAGGATGTAAACATGTCAAATGTTTTGTTGCTTGTTTGTGTTTGAAGTGAGAAAAGTATTGAGGACATTTGAAGGCTGTAGTCACTGAATGCTTTCTGTGTGAAAACTATGCAAATGTGTCACAGTTTGATCCAGAATTGTTGCTGTTGAAGAGTTTGAACATGTGTAAAAAACTGTAATCTAACATGTGGTTAATGTTTTACCTCTTATGTCATGGTATAAACTGCATCACTGCATGCAAGTTTGTTCAGACATAAATCCATAAATTGTCCATGTGAGTAGAGTACATGTATATAGTCCTTATAAATATATAATACATATATATATATATAATAATGTGAGTATGTGCCTCTGTGGATTTGTGTGTTTGTACGTACACATGGGTAAAAATGTATGTACATGTAAATTAGTGTGTATTGCAGTGTGTACTGCTTGTGTGTATATGTGTGTGTGTGTGTGTGTGTGTGTGTGTGTGTGTGTCAGCTTCATGCAGACTGCATCACAGATGGGCGAGCGACTTGATATCCTCCTTAACTCCAGACGTGTCAGAGAAAGAACAAAAAGAACGACAGAGCAGGAGGGAAAGTGAGAAAGTGTGTGTTTGTGTGTGTGTGTGTGTATTTGTGTGTGTGTGTGTGATTGTGTGTGTGTGTATTTGTGTATGTGTGTGAGTTTGTGTGTGTGTGTATTTGTGTATGTGTGTGAGTTTGTGTGTGTGTGTATTTGTGTGTGTGTGTGTGTGTATCTGTGTATGTGTGTGTGTATGTGTGTGTCTTTGTGTGTGTGTGTGTGTGTGTGTGCAACAGAGAAAAAAGAGAGAGACATCAGTTAAGAACAAGGTTTAACCCTTTTACCTCCTTATGAATATTGCAGCACCCTCGGGTGTCATTAGGGACAGACTGTGTATGTGTGCGTGTGTGTGTGTGTGTGTGTGTGTGTGTGATGGGGAGGGGGGGGAGTTTGGCAGAGCACCGCCCTCGGCCGTTGGAGGTGAGAAGAGTTAATCCTGAATTAAATGATCTGGCACTTTACAAAATACACGACAATTACACAGATAATTATACCAAGCCTTCACACAGAGCCCACAGGTCACAATTAACATGGGCTTCACACACACACACACACACACACACACACACACACACACACACACACACACACACACACACACACCTGCCAGGTGTGGCACAGAAATACTGCTGAGCTCAGGTGTGTATGTGTGTGTGTTTAAGTGTGTATTGATGTGTGTGTGAATTTATAATACATATTGTATGATGCATGTCATGTAAGGTGTGTGTGTGTGTGTGTGTGTGTGTGTGTGTGTGTGTGTGTGTGTGTGTGCGTGCGTGTGTGTGTGTGTGTGTGCGTGTGTGTGTGTTGAGGGAGATATAAACTGCACAAAATGAATGACAGTACAGACGTGTTTAGAAAGTAAGAGCCCTCATTTGCACATTTTCTGTCATACATATTTATTATGTTTTATAGAAAAGTAGTAACATGTACATAGTTAATTAGTTATTTATTCATTTAAACATCTGCACATGTTCAGAGAGGCAGCACTGTTGTATCAGTGTTAATTTAGTCAAAGAAATCTTTTTTCTCCACAACAAAAATGACACATAAGTAAAATAAAAAGGAACCATAGAAAATAAGGACTATGATGAAAAATCTTCAATTTTTCATCAACAAATAAAAACTACAGGATAATGTCAGATGCTTCTTATTAACAGCAGAGCAACAGGTCAAACAGCTAAATCAACTTCTGAAGAGAGATATTATTGACTGTTTTACTAATCAGGAGCTACAGTGTGTGATTACAGATGTCATTAGTTCATTCGTAGCTCCTCTACTCACCTACATCACTACAGACAAACACCAGCAGAGCTGAAACTTACCAGCGAGGAAGAACGTAACAACTACACTGATCTAAAGCTAATGTTGATGTAGAAAGTCAGGAGCCTGGTGCTCTGTGCTGACGTTATTCTGCATCTCTTTGACCAGTTGTATCTATTCATCTGTAATTTATTCCCCTCAAACTACAGCTGCAGCAGCGTTTATGTGTTTGTTTGTTTGTTTGTGTGGTTGTCAGACACGAGTGGAGAGTTTAGATCCCCTGAGTGGACGGTTAACTAGCTCCCAGCAGGCCTTAAACACAACTAATACACACCTACAGGGACGTATGATGTGTGTAGGTGTCATGTGATGTCTATATCATGTGTGTGTGTGTATATGAACTGTATATGTATCAGTTCACCTGTATGAGTGTATTTCACTGTGTGTGTGTGTGTATGTGCGTGTTGCTGGTAACTGTCTCCTCTCTGCCATCTGTACCTGCAGCTTGGCTTCCATCATTAACCAAACCACAGTGATGTGTCATTAGGAGAGAGACACACACACACACACACACACACACACATAATGTCATGAAATAATGAAGTCATGTGATACTCGACTCAACTCGAGCCAACAATCCACTGAATGATTTTTACTGTAAACTCAATTTAAATTCTCCCCCAAAAGGCAGAAAACAAAAGTTTAAAGAGTAAATTAACTTTTTGAGTTTGTAAATTATGTTTAGAGTCATTTTATTATTCTAACATTTCACACTTAAATCACAACAACAGTTCTTTATCTTAATCTCCAGTGACACCTCACGTAGAGTTGTGAAGTGTGAGAGTCCGCTGGATCCACAAGTGTTTCTCCTCAGTCAGTATTCACATTTCAAATTCATCTTTAAACAATCTCCTCCTCTCCTTATTATTGAACACATGAACTCAGGGCTCTCCTGGATAACGTAACCAACATATATCTTCATCTTCTGACCACCAGTTTGAATGATCTCATCTTCTTTTCTCAGAAATCACGTTTTGCTACTAGCTACTCGCTTGTATATAACAGTGATATGTTGATGCTTATTGTCTTTGTTTAGCTTTGTTGTCCTTGTTTTGTATCTTCCTAAACTTTGTATGTATAAATATACTTGGCCAATAAAGCTGATTCTGATTTTGGTGGATGGCTAAAAAATACTACAATACCCATGATCCTCAGCTGCTGTTGCTACGAAGAAGAAGCTACAGACACTGTAGTTACTGAATTCACTTAAAAATGACCCAGAAATGAAAAGTAAACGGCTTCATGCAGCAGATTGTTTTGTTATTTTATTTGTTATTGTCCTTTATCTGTTTTATCTAGTATTCAGTTTTCTGGTTTTCTATCTTTTTTTGCTGCAAGTCATCCCGTGTCTCTCCTTAAAGGTCTTGTTAGTATCAACTGTCAGCTATTAAAGTAAAAACGACGAAAACAATTGTAAAAAAAAATGCAGTAATTTGTAGGATTATGTGCTTTCTAGTTCAGCCTATGTGACTAAATGACGCATCTCTAATCTGCGTCCCATCATTCAAAGTGACACTGAAGATGGAAACTAAAGCCACATCAGCTTAAAACAACATATTTATGACCGAGCAGCAGACAGAACAGCAACACGTTTGCTGAAGATAATGAGATATCTCCCGTCGCCGGACTCTCTAACAACCTGCCGACGTGTCTCCAGGCAACACTCGGCTGGTCGACTGTGAGACTGTTTATTTAAGCTGTTAACACCCACTTGAACTTTGTTGCAGAAGAAGAAAAAAACCTCAGACTGAACCAAGATCTGTTAAATCACTGAGTCAACACAGAGCAGCTCGACGACATCGACATGTAAAAAACTGGTATTCTTTCTTTATAAATGTCTTCTTCTTCTTCTCTGTGCAGAGTTTGTTTTTAAGCTCACCTTAAATCTCAGTTTAACACCTGGACGCAGGATTTATGACATCACAACCAGTTTGGAGCCAATCGTGGTCCAGTATGCAGTTTAAACAAGTGTGATGTGGAAACTTTTATCAGTCTGTCTGGAAAGATGAAGCGTGTTCCTGGAGTTTACGTTCCGTATTCTACAAAAAATCGGCGCCACTGCAGCTCTCACTTTTAGACGTTCAAACCACATTTAGTGCAAAAATGTATTTAAAAGTTGATGTGAAGCTTATATTCAGCTTCAGCAGTCTGAGTTAGTCATATCAAGTGGATATCTGACACATTTACAGTCTTTTTAGCATCAAATTCCCTCTTTGTGTTTCCTCGGACAGTGTTTCCCTGTTGAGCTGCAGGTGGAAGTATAATAACAAAAAGAGGAACTTTGGCACTAAAAAGACTGTAACGTTGAAAGATATCTACTTGATTTGACTCATTTGGACGCTGAAGCTTCATATTAGCTTCAGATAAACTTTTATTTTTGCACAGAAGGAGGACTGTGGATTTTGTCCTCCATCACTTCCATTGTAAGGTCATTATAAAGGGATCTTCTAATGGTCAGTATGAACAGGAGGAATGATTACAGCAAGAAAAACATGTTTTAATGTTCATTTGGATTCTTGGCTGTTGTTTTAAGACACACATGAAAAATTGTGAACCCTTCCTTTAAGAGATTTTAGTCCAAAATGTTGTTGTTTTAAATGCTGGTGTGACCAGGCCTTTAAAGGACCAGTGTGTAGAATTTAGTGGCATCTAGCAGAACGGACTCGGCAGAAACGGAATATAATATTCATGAGTATGTTTTAATTAGTGTATAATTACCTGAAAATAAGGATTGTTGTGTTTTCGTTACTGTAGAACGAGCCTTTATATCTACACAGGGAGCAGGTCCTCTTCCACGTTGCACCACCATGTTTCTACAGTAGCCCAGAACAGACAAACCAAACACTGGCTCTAGAGACGGCATTTTGCGTTTTTTGCGTTTTTTGTGAGTTTTGCGACCGTTGTAGGTTCTGCTACACGCCTGGAAGGGGAGGGGAGGAGTATTCAGCTGGTTGCAATCTGCAACCTCAACGCTAGATGCCACTAAATCCTCCACACTGGTCCTTTAATTCTCATTCTCCTAAGTGTCTCAAACACTCAATCACACACTTAAATACAGTAAGTTAGGAAGAATAATTAGAATTAACAGACATAATTTGGAGATTCATTTGTGATTGTGTACGTCAGCTGTGACAGTAACATCCTGCATCCAGCAGCTGTTACAGAGATTATATGTGAAGCTGCAGCAGCCACATGGAGATAAACTCAAGTTGTTGATTGTTGTTGTTGGGCCGAAATTCATAATTACATGTATGTGAATGTGTGTGTGTGTGTCTGACTTCCTCTGAGAGATTGTGGTTGTTTATTTTATGTGTGTGTGTCACTTCTGATTCATTTGCAGTTTACTCGCTCTGTGAGAAGCGGAGGCGTCGACTTCACTTCCACTCTGCGGCCGAACATGTTGTTGTGACATATTTGAACACGCGTGCCAAACACACGCCGACATACAAGGCGGCCATTGTTTCCCGCGCCGAGTGGTGCTGTTGTTATTTGATGACGCTATTTGAAGGACTGCGGTTTTCTCACACGGCTCGTTTTTTTTAGCGTTCAGCACTGTGACTGTGTGTAATGTGACATATGCTGCTGAGAGCCTCTTGTGTCTGAGACTTCAGGCTGTTATCACGCTGCAGTTTTAATAATGGGCGTTGATTAAGAGTGTTTTCTTGCAAGCAACACGTTTTTTTTCAAGAGTTTAGTTTCAAATTAAGTGTAATATGCCTTTATTAAGAAAGAGAAGAGAGAGGATCAGTTATAATATGCTAGAAAATGTAATTAATTTCCATTGGATTTGATCATCGGACAAAGTGAAAACTCAACACTTCCTGCACAGATGTTTCACATTAAAAGCCATCCCTCTCTTTCCTAGTATGCTTCAATGTGAAACATCTACAGGAAGTGTTGATTTTCATTTACAAGGGTTTATAATAACACTGAACAATTATTATTATTATTGTTTAAGACAAACTGGTGGTGAGTGTGTGTTCATCATGCGTGTAACATAGATTGTAAAGAAATATGGACGTAGCCACTGCGACGTCACTTATTGGTTTGTGGCCTGCTGTTTTGAAGCCTCTAGTTTGGCGATTTGACCGTCGCCATCTTGGATTTGACCGTCACCATCTTGGATTTGACCGTCACCGTCTTTGATTTTTGGAGCCAGAAGTGACCATATTTGGAGCTGACCCTAGCGCTAGCTGCTAGCTTTGTTAGCACCGGTTAGCACGGTGCATTTACAGTATATGGTTAACTGTGATAATGCTAATGCTAGTTTTCACTAAAACACTTCAAACCATTAAAACTAAATGTTCTTACTGGAAAAACTGAACATCTGACTCCTTAGACAGTCTTGTAGTTTAACCAAACACTGAACAAGACTTTTTTAGGTGAGCAAAATGTTACAATTACCTTTCATGAACTGAAAACATACTGAAATAGCGACAGCTACACCTATACTCGTGTATCTGAGGTTACGCCATGGTTACGTTATGTGATCAACGTTGTCACCGTGGTAGCAACTCGTCAATCACGAGGTAGGCATGCCCTAAAACATACCCTGCTTCATTGTGTATTTTACTCTAAATGGGACCATCATTTACAAAATGAACATCATGTTGTATTGAAATAGACTTAAAACTAATGATTGAGACCATAAACTCATTAGGAAAGTGTTTACTGAGGTAATAAATCAAGTGAAAAGTAGGGTCACTTCCACATTGGCTCCATTCTTCAGACTGGCAGCTACCTGCTTGGTGTGTAACAGTACAGGAAATTAAAAAATTAAAAATATAATCCAGTACGACTCCTTTGTTGTCAACTACGGCAACGTGTGGCTGCCAAAAAAAAGTGTTCAGTTTCTCATTATAATGAGATCCTTCTCATGTTTGCACTGTTATTCTGAGATATTTACTCATTATTACAGATACCAAATTATTATCTGTTAGTTACCTGTGATTATTATCCCAAATTGTGGAAAGCTTGTGAAAATGAATGGCTTTTTAATATGACTGACATTTGATTATGACGAGTATATGATGATTGAAGTTGTAAGTTATAACCATACAATCAAAATAAGTGTAGCAGTGTAGGCTATACAATACCTTCTATTTAACCACTGAGTGAATCTTTTGTTTTAACGACATTTGGAAGTTTCTTGTCATAACAACTGACCAACTTATCATGTTATAGTGAGAAATTACAGTCGCATGCAGCAGTTTCTTTTGTCCAAGACAAATCTCTCCTGAGGGAGACAATATAGTGACCTTGACCTTGATAAGATAAGATAGACTTTATTGTCCCAGTGAGAAATTTGCTTTGGACATCACAGTAGTAACAGTAGTAACTCTGTAGTATAAAATCACAGCAAAACAACAATAAAAAATGAGCACATTAATCCATCAATTGCACATGCCCATCTTCATTAGAAAAACTGCACACATGGAGCACAATATATCACGGCGATCAACGACAAGAAGGACCGATACGGCAAACACATATGTCGGCCTCGGTGGTGTTAAGGGCTTTAATGGACAGAAGGACAGATGAATGTTTGAAACAGTGGTGCCAATAAATCATCTCAGGGGTCTGAGATGATTTATTGAGCCTGTCTGATCATGGTTTGTTATGGTTTGTTTGAAAAATAGCCTGAAGGCTGGGATGTTGAAGGACTCCCGAGATTTTCATGGCTGTCTCTGAAAGTTGGGTGATTTGGGCCTTTGACTGTACTGTCAGGTTGCCAAACCATGCAGAGATACAATAGGAGGCTCTTCAACGCCCCAGAAACAGCACCGGGAGATGAAGCCAATTTGAGATAGTGGCCAAACCATGTGATTACAACTTCCTGTCTGTCATGTGATGTACACTGGCCAGAAAAGCATTTTTCCCCACATACAATCATTGGAAAAGGAGCAGCTGTATAACGGTGAATAAATGTTTCTGAGCAAAATGATTCGTTTTATTATCAGAGTTTGATCCATTCAGTCTGATAACATTTAGAAAGTCAAAAATTTCAAGTGAACGAGGAGTCAACAGGAAAGCAGAAGTCTCTACTGAGCATGCTCTATGAGCCCAAAAATCAGGAAACCTGAGCAAGATCCAGGTAATTTTTTTACAACGGGAAGCTGATTTTTTGGCTTCATCCGCCATTGAGCAACTTTCATAGGAATGAGTGGACGTCATCTTTGAGTCCAGTTCAGTTTTTAAAAATACATCCAGGAGGCTCCCCACTGCTGCATGATGGAATCAGCAGCACTTCCTGGAGCAGACATCCTCCACATGGACCTTCTACACTAGTTTGTTATCCATGTGGATAACCAGAGTCCATCTGCACTACGGTGTGGTCACTGATGACCACTGCATGATCACCAAGAGATTTGGGGTTTGTTTGTTTTTTTGTGTTGAGGATGAGAAGATGTTTGTCTCACCACTGCACAAAGTTCTGGATGGTAGACTTACACACCTGGACATCAGAGTTATTTAGCATAAGTCCCAGCATGGCAGTGTCATCAGAAAACTTTACAATATATTGGTTTTCAATGCATTCAGTCACTGACATGCTGGGAGCGGTATGAGGAATGAATGGTACCACTTAATAATGAATGGGTTGATATTGAGCTGATTCAGTGTGTATAGTAATATGTGGGGCTGCAAGTGTTAAATGCAGAACTGAAATCAACAAACAATAGTGTAACAGAGGCCTTGTGATTCTCCAGATGTTCACTCACCAGATGTTTACTCACCACTTACCATGTGAACTATACTACTAGGTCTAACTGTGGGTCCACCTCAGACTGCAGCTTGCTCACCATAATTCTTTCCATGTATTTCATCACCGCTGGAGTCAAAGCAACCAGTCAAAGTCTGAAATCATTATCATAGTGTTCATGTTTTGTTGTTTGCTGCTGGTTAAACTCAGATTGTAGTTGGTCATTGTTCCTGGATGATGAAGAAACCATCTGAGTATGTCACATAAAACAACTTAAAGGTAATATCAGACTGGTTCTGCTACCGAAGCAAAGAGTGTAAAAGTAGTTAATGACTGATGAGTCTATCTGACTCAAATGTTGCATTTATAGTCATGGGAGCCAATTAACAGTGTGAATTATTTTTCTAATAAAAGATAAGCTATTGTGTTTATTTCCAGTTATTCTGAGCTGCAGTGATGGAATCGGAGGTTAAAATCATCCTCACTGTCAGCTGTCAGAGAAAACCAACTTAAACAATTAAAATGCAGCTGAAATCATCATTATGTGTTTAGTGTCGTAAACCATCTCTCCGTTTGTTAGAAGCTCTGTTTTAAAACCAGAGTGGAAACAGAAACATGGAACAATAAAATGTCTCTACTGACCTATAAAAATGTATTAAATTTAAGCCCAAAGATATCTGCTAAGCCACTAATCTGACCTGTAAACAAAGATAAACCACACATATCAGCTAATCTATTAAACTATTTAAAAAACCTAACTGACAAATTACGGGAACACTTGACTGAAAATGATGATTTAACTCACAAAACAATAATAATGTTGGGGAGCAGTGAGGAGGGAGAGGAGCTGAACCCAGCAGTGTGGTGTTAAAGCTGTGGACTCAGTATTGAACCGTCCATGTAACCAATCAGAAATAAACTGTAATGGTTTAGATAATCAGGCTCGACTGAAGGTTTGTTTACAACCTGTCTGATCTCTCTTGTTCCCGCCCTGTTGGAGTCAGATCTCAGCGATTAATTTGGTGAGTAAAACATTTCTAAAAATACAAAAATAAGACTTAAAAGATTTTTTAAAAAACACAAGAATTTTCCTTTAACTGTAACTTGAATCTTTGGGGCTGCAGAGTCGTCATGATGCCAAAGTCGGACGTGTAATTGGCCGTCACGTTCGATGCTAATGAGTCTCCATATCACCTAATTGTCCGACAAACTGTTCCTTTAATGTCCGCCAGTGTGTGTGTGTGTGTGTGTGTGTGTGAGCCTCTTAATTTATGCAGGATATTACAAGACGCCTTCTGCCGAGCTGCTTCTTCCCTCCACAATAACACACATCCTCACTTCTCCTCCTCCTCCTCTTTTCTTTTGCCTCAACCTTCTGTTCTCCTCCTCCACTCATTTCCTCTCACTTTTCCTCCCCCCCATCTCCCCCTCTTTCTCGTCTCTCCCAGACAACTGTGACTGTTTTAATTCTGACCGCTGATTAGCCCGAATCAATTAAGTCCTCCACGCTGTGTCCAACAGCAGAGCAGCATGGGGTATTTAGACTATTTAGGCTCCCATTCATGTAGCTCCAGCCTCTTAATCACCCTTTAATTACAGCCTACGACTATGGGGGCTCAAGTGGGACATTAGGCACGGCTGCTTTCTCTGCAGAGTGGTGGGTTGAAATGAGCTTTGGGGGGGAGGTGAAGTGGACGCAAGAATGAATCAGACTCCGGTTTCTGCGTCCAGCGTCCTGTCAGCTGATTGTCGTACAGTCCACCAGCAGGAGTCATGAATCAATTATTGTAATTGATTTTCTTTTACTGAGCTGTTTAGATTCATATCTAAATACTCCATTACAAGCAAAACTCCTGCATGAAAAATCCTACTGCAGTAAAAGTACATAAGTATTATGAGCTTGATGTAGTTAAAGTATTGCAGTAAAAGTACATAAGTATTATGAGCTTGATGTAGTTAAAGTATTGCAGTAAAAGTAGTGGTTTGGTCCCTCTGACTGATATATTATTATATATGACATCATTAGATTATTAATAGTGAAGCATCAGTGTTAGAGCAGCATGTTACTGTTGTAGCTGCTGGAGGTGGAGCTAGTTTACACTACTTTATATACCTTGCTGATCTGAACTGAACTAAACTTAAGTTTGGCTGCAATAACCTTGAATAAAGATTCAATTATGGGATTGTGATGACCAACAGACAAACATTTGTTGATGTCATTTCCACTCACCCTTTCAATTTAATCATTAAAGGACACAAATCCTGCACATTTCAAGGTTTATATTTATATTCTGGGGCTCTACTGGAATATCTTTGCATGATTTCCAGTTAAAAACTCCTTATTGATCTTCTACTGGTCCTTTATGCAGCCTCTCAGTTCAGCCTCTGTCTGAAACAGGCCGTTTTAGCTCCTGTCTCTTTAAGACCCCGCCTCCTGATGAGCCAACTCTGTTCTGATTGGCCAGCTTCAGGAAGCTTCCTCCGACTCCGGAGGCTACGTAAACAAACTATAGTAGCAGGATTTCACTTCTTTTTCTCCTTTACTCCAAATGTCAACTTGTCAAATCCATCCGTACATGTTGGAGCTGAACAACACATGGAAACACCTTAGCAACCACCTTAGCAACCACCTTAGCAACAAAGGCTACAGAACGGACGCACGTTTATGGATGACGAGCTGATGTTCTTGTTCGAAAAATACAACAATTATGAACTTTTAAAAGCATATTTTGATTGCTGGTGAGTTAATAAGGATCCAATCAGCTCATCATCTAATCAAAACAACACCAGAGATGATTGTTTGTACAAATCTGCACTACTTAGACACTGAAAAATTATTCATCAAACCAAAAAAGCTGGAAAAAGACACATTACTGCAACATCTCTACTCCTGTTACTCATCTGTCATAACAGCAAATAAAAAAACAAAAAAAACTGTCGACCAATCAGAGTGAACAGAGTGAATATATTAATTAACAAAACATGAATAATAAAAATAATAAAAATATCTTTGTTTGTATAGAACTTATCAAAACAAAGTTACAAAGTGCTTCACATAGAAACATATAAAATAGCCTGACAATAAATAAAAATAGTAAAACTCATAAAACATGATGTTGTAAAAACAGAGCAACAAGATCAAAGGTCTTATTAGGAAACTTTAAGTACTATGTAGGAGGATGTGGTAGAGAGAAATGTATATATGTACTGAAAACTCTGTTAATATGGCCTCAGAGGTGGAGTGAAGGTGAATAAAGTTGAATGAAAGAAAAATATAATTACACTTTGAGGGTATTAAAACATGAATCCAGTGGGTGTCCTCCCTAAAGCTTTAAAATATTCTGCCTGTAAAATCAAACCACAAAACAGAAACTGCTGCAGTTTGTGACTCGTTCCTAAACATCTTTATTTGAAATAAAATCAACTTCTGAGGAAGGAAGTTAAACTCTCGCAGCTATCAGCGTTACTAATCCTTTTTGTGCTTCTCTTGTTCTGCCGTTCAAAGCGACGGCAGGGATAACATCACTTCATTGACAACCAGCAGTCCCGGTTTGTCAATTAGACGTTGTGTTGGGTTAATCTCCTGCAGGCCTGCTCGGGGTTTTCACTCGTATGAAGGGAGAGAAAAGCAGAGAGCTTTAATACCGTCTAATGACGTTATGGGAGGAATAGCCCCATGCCGCTGGGAACCTGATAATCCCACTTTGTTCCTTTCGGATTTGTTCAAGAACCCCCCTCCTCCCCCTTCCTCGTTGCTGATCCCCTTCATGTTGCGCCGACACAGTGAGGCCCCGCTGTCGGGCCCCCGTCCACCCCTCATTCTCTAAACACCTCTCTCATTTGTTGGGCCGCGGCCGGGGGCGCGCACCGTATTATTTTCTCCTCAATTAGCAGAAAAGGCTTGTGCTGATCACTTCCTCCGCTAAGGTGAGCGAACATTCCTCAGGACTGTGTTCACGCGGGTCATTAGGGAGGTTATCGGCGGCGAGCGGGAAGCAGAAACCTTTAAGAGTTAATAAAACCAGGCGAGATGGAAGAATCCTTCTGCGTGGATTCGTTCCAAAACCCACCAACTGTCGCTTCCTCCCGCCTGAATGAGGCAAACCTGGAAAGAAAGCCCCGATGAGAGTTTCATGTCACGTCTGTTTGGCGGCGGGACGCAGGCCGACAGTTGCCGGCCCTCCAGAGCTCCTCCCCGCTCTTTCAGCCTCATTATGGCGTCTCCTGTTCATGGGGAGGGAGGGAGGGGTGGGACTGAGAGGGGGAGCTTTGATGAACCTGTCCTCCCATTTCCGCTGGACTCTCAGAGACTAAAGTCTGCCAAATCCTTCAATCCAGAAACCCTCCCCACTCCTCTCCTCTCCCCCCTGTGTGGTGTCACAGCAGAGGGTGATGGGTGAGGAGGGGGGGGAGGAAAGGTGAGAGCTGAGACCAGGATCAGGGACCGGCTGGAAAAATCTAACACTTTCACTCACAAAGAAAATAATAAAGACAATGTGGCCGAACTCAGAGAGAAGAGAAAGAACAAAAAAACTCAGCTGGAAGAAAAGTTAAAGGTTCAGTTCACCCAAATTACAAAACAACACTTGTTTTTTTTGTCATAATCACTCACCTGTCGTAGTAGCTGAATGATATGATTTATTTATGGATTACGGATACAACACAAAATCTGAGGGGAACAAGTGATTATTACTTATTTACAACTTGGTCCCAAGATGTTAAAAGACAAAGAAACACAAGACGTTCAACATAAAACTTAACAATAAAATCCTGAAATCCAAACTCACTGCAATTTAATTAAAACACAATAACGTCCATTTTATTACAACACAGACAATTTGATGGCAAAAGTAAAACCGTCATTGAAAATTTCATTATAAATCTGCGTCCTCGTTCCATTAATAAGTCTGAAGCTGACTTCTACGAGCTCCTTTTGTCTTTAACAAAATTGGTCGTATGTCAACATCAGTTAGAAGAGATGCATTTGATAAATACAGTAAAATATTATATTGCACCACCTGCAAGTCTATCTATGTGTTAACGATGATACAATAAGTCAGAAAGTATTGTTCTGCAAAACAGGAACTTAAGTTAGTTGGCAGTCTTAGATAATATTTTACCAACAGTGACTGATCCAATATTATTGTCATAGATAAAACTCTAAACCAGCAGTCTGCGTTGCAGTATTTGTGGGCACAGATTGTGCACAAGAGTGATTCATTTCAGGCTAAAAATGAACATTTGCTGACAGTAAATCGTGTGCACTTATCAAAATAATTTTCCCCTGATACCTGTCAAACTCTACAGAAGATTTATGGAGGATTTTGGAGGAACAAGATGAAATTTAAACTCTGTCCAGCAGCTCTACGACTGAATGAAACTACATATTGTACCTCACAAAGCATTTTACCTCCTCTCATGCAGAGCTGAGTAGATTAACACTGAGTTACAGCTTCATGCTGCATTCACGTCATATCAGAGTTACTGATATGTTCACAACAGCAGATATTTGTTCTTGAATGGAGAGAGAGCGCTCTTCCAGTGTTGCATTCTGGGTTGTTTGTAGCCGTGATGTTGCTAGGCTAGTGAGTTTCTTCCAGTGTGTTTATAGTGAGTCGGTCAGCACTAAAGTGTTTGTTAGCTCAGTTTAACCTGCAGGAGTTTCTGGAGACTCGTGTTTTTCTGCCACAGAGGAAATAAATTGATGACGAATGAAAAACGACGTCTTTACTGCAGAGACGGCGAGCGCTGAATCATCTGTCAAACAGCTGAGAACGACGGCTGTCACAGATGATGAGGAGCTCAAACAGAGAGAATCAGACAGTCTGACAGGAGAGAGAGCGAGAGGGTGACTGCTTTCCTTCTGCTTTCATGGACGTATTTTACTTTTTTACAAGACAAAAGGCTTCAAGCATTAAGACTCTCTACTGCTTAAATTAATATTATCATAAAGTGTTTATCTTCAAAAAGTCTTTTTACAAAAACATTATTTTAATCTTTACACGAGTCCTGACTTTATTCTCTGCATATTGATTATATTGTTGTGATTTTATCGCTGTGTACATGCTGATATTTTTACATATTTTACCCTGATGCTCACATCTGTAAGTAGAGCTCTGCTGTGTGTCTAATTTAATGATCAGTAACATCTGTAATCACACTAGAACAAACATGCATTACTTTTCATTATGTTTCATGCATTTCATTACTTATTTTCATCCTTTTTTTTTTCTGTGCAACAATCTGATTTTGCAAAATTCAGTCTTAATATTTCTGCATTTATCTTGTGTTCCACATCTTAATGTGTCTTTTCTGTTTTTTTAATCTCATATTTTCATCCTCCAGTGTTTTTCTGATCCTTCAGAGCTGATCTGTGACCACGTGCTTCTCTTCGGTCTCTGGTGAGTTTAGTTGGATGAGCACTTGTCGCTTTCTTGTCTTTAGAGACTCTTTTGTCTCGTCGTGTCGAGGAGAGGGCGACTCCTCTGCCCTCCCCCCCCCCTCCTCCGGCTGCACCCTCGGGTGCCAAGAGGAACTCCAGGAACAGAAAGCCAGATGGCCGCTCGGTTTAAAATCGGTCCTCGGCGGCTCGAGACGCCATCGACGAGCGTCCGCGGTTCTCCCGGAGTCACAGGAAGCAGATGCACGTACATATGCTTTTCCCTCAAATGATCCGGCGTTCAGCGGAGACGAAGCGGGAAGACGCAAGGTTGTCGGTTCTGATCCCTGCGGCCTGCCCGCTCTGATCTGTGTGTTTGTTTAGATGATAGAGGACAACCGAGGCGGGAGGGAACTGAGGCTCAAGTACTGGACTGATGACATCACTGTGACATCATCAGGGTTATTTCCCAAACTTTCCCAAAATCCCCAACAGTCCTTCAGTCTTTTTAACTCTTTTATTTCTTTTTTAACTGACTGCAATAAAAAAGTAATAAATTCTTACATCATAAAATTTATAGAAATATAATTTATGAAACCCCTGAGATCATATTATCTTCAGTATTTTTTGTCTTTCATTTCATTGATTTACTTTTTTATACTGTACTTTATAGATAATTATACTATATTTTATTGTTGTTAGCAGCACTTCTGTGTTGTATTGTGTTCTTGTTTTATTTTTGAAATTGTACTCGTAGAATGTCAAGGTGAAATAATGTACACACTAAAAATCACGTTAGCTAACTGTTAGCACCCGTGTGCGGTTGTTTTGACCCAGAGGTGTGTAGGTGACGACGTTTAGCTGCTTTCCGCAGTGCAGGTGGTGACTCATATGTTTGTCCCTCGGGTATTACCGTAGCTGTATGCGCTCGCCTCGCTGCTGTGCTGAGACTGTTCACTACTAAAAACCATTAAACTAAACCCAACGTAACTACTGATACTGATACTAGCTCTCGTACAGACGTGCTGCCCTCCCCACTTCCTGTACATGCTGATCTGCTGCCCGAATGCCGAAGAATACCAAACACCGTCTGGGACTCATTCATGTACCAGAGTCAGACAGTGTTTGTTTGCCTGTTAGCCTGAAAAAACAAACTGTTTTCATAAGTTATCAGCTGTATTTAGCATACAGCCTAATATTTTGGGGGGATAATGAAGTATAAATGTATTTATTACCACTTGACACATACACATCTGGTTAGAGTGTCCTGAATTGTAATGGCCTGAGAGGTGCAACACCCAGGACTGGAAAACTCAAAATACCCAAAACACTCAAAATACTCAAAATACTTGGTACATTTAGAAGTCTGGAGTTTACTGAGACAACTCATAAGCCACAGTTTCTCTTTGAATCCCCTTGTTCAGTCAACACCCACACAGCAGGACAGCATCATGGACGTATAATAACAGCTGGATAGGGCGCCGTCGCTCAGCCTTGCAGCCAATTTTTCCCAGTGGTCACTCGTGGTATTGCGGTAAAAAATCTTCCTGCGGCCCAAAAAGCATTTTCCACATAAACCACCACTGTAAAAGAGACGTCTGTAAAACTGTTGACAGGACGCCTCGAACTGCAAACAACATCAATTATGACTCTTTCTATTATGAAATTTTGATCCATGGAGGTTTTATATTTGTAAAACTTTCCTCGAGCCGAAAAAAGCGATTTAAAAATCTGTGATGTCATCATAATGTAAAGTCTATGGGCGGAGCAGGAACTGGCGGGCGGGGTCAGCGGGGGAAACACTACTGCGCATATTCAGTGGGCCGCATAATGTGGAAGTATACCCAGAAGCTAGGAACTTTTTTTGGCTTATGTGCCAGCCGAGCGATTCCTATAGGACTGAATGGGCGCCATTTTTAGTCCAGTATCCAGCTCTTATAATACATCCATGGACAGTATACACACCTTCTCCCTGTGCTGCACGTTACTCTGTTACTGTTACTGTTGCGCTCACAACTGTCCCTGTAAAACAACAGCAGGTAGGAACCAAAATTACACCTTGACAAGCAACTTGATCAAACAATAGTATGACATAGCAAACTTAGTTCTGCAAAAGTCCAAAATAATATAGTGGAATTATTCCAACTCAAAAACTTAATAAGTGAAATAAATTAGTACAATGTACTTAAATAATGAAAAAAAGAGTAACTATTTTCTATATTACTGGACTAAAATATAGTATAGATAGTATGATTGTGATCTATTCTTTTTAAATTTACATGTCACTATTTGTTACTGACTGTTAATAAGTTTATGTTTTGCAGTTTTGAATGTCAAACTTGTTCACCATTGTGTGAAACATTGGCTCAGAATAACTATATTTAATTCACAAAAACAATCATTTTTTAGTGTGTAGTTTAGCTCATTACTGGGTGAACTGCAGCAGATCTTCTGAGCAGTAAAGACAGTCAGTGTTTGAACAGTTTAAACTGGGAGCCAGATATTCAGAACATTAAGAGACAAACTGTGAAATCTTTGCACAAGCTGACTTTCCAAAATTATCTGCCGTGTTACATGTTGCTGCCAGTGTGCTGGTTGTGTCTGATAGGTGTGGGAGAGCCGACCGTCTGTTAGCGTCGTAATTAGCAGAAGATGATGGCAGAGGCGGCTCGTGACGAGACAGACCGTCCTGTAACTCGGAGGTTACAGGTTTGAGTGCCTGGAAATCACAAATCCCTTCGTGCAGTTCAGTTCAATTCAAAGAATAAAAGATTCATACTTGCTTGTTTGTTCACTTCTCACCTTCAGGTCTTCAGTTCAGGACCTTCAGTCTATACAAGCGCTGCACATACGTTTAACAGCTCAGCGGCTGTTATTTACAGCAGAGTTATTAGATTACGGTCGTTTCTGTAGGTGCTACTGGTCTTTTAATAAGCTTTAACGATGAGGCAACATGCTGTGGATCACAGCTGAGCTTGTGTTTCCTTTTCATTTTCTTTTCATTTTTATACAGAATAAATTCCAAGTGAACCAAAATGCTTCAAGTCACATCCTGGTGAGAAGGTTCTGTCCTCTCATTGGTCAGATGTGTTCGGGGTGGGACCGGGAACGTAGACATACTTGGTTGTTAGTCCAGTTTAGCTCAAACTTGCAGCCTTGGAGTCGGTCAGATGGAGGTCAGATCAGGTTCCCACCACAAACGAACCGCTCCAGAGTTTGTTTGTGACCAGACTGAGGTCACTTCCTCTGAACGGTCTCAAACAGACAAAACAACAAAGGTTTCAAAACGTCCTGAAAGTCACCAGTGAGTGAAAGCTCCTGATTCAGTCAGTGACGAAGGTGATTCAGTATCATCGGTTCACTTTGAAGATTTGTTCGTATTGAACGTGTATTGAACTTCTTTAACTGTGACATAACAGGCAAGACTCTGAGGTCTGTTTTATACGATGAACCCTCCCAGCTGTCGTGGCAACATATTAGTGATACACTGAATAACTGCAGCCCCAGTTTGTGCTTCAGAAGATGGAACGTGAATGTTTGTTTCCATCTGCTACTGTTGTGTGAATATTAGCAGATAAACAGCAGGTGGTGCTAATTCTCCAGTCGGTGCTGTTAAACCGTTGCAGAAGAAGAGACACAATGACATGACGTCATTACAAGATCGAGCCAAACATGATGGAAATATGACATTTCTGTTTGTTTCATGTATTGATGTGAGGAAGGTTACAGACTCCTCATCATCGCTCCACACAGATCTGATGTTTTCAGCTCTTCAGCGACGTTTAAGTCACATGATTCATGTACTTCATCATTTATTCATTCAGTCTGTTTACATTTGCTTTTTATCTACACGACTACTTTTACACATCAGAAAACAGGAAACTCAGATTCTTTTAAATGCACAAATTGAGCATGTGCACCGTTATTTAAACAACACGACGTCTCTCCTGTCCATGACGGCCAGGTTTTGATTTCTGATGAAGTTTGACAACACACCAACGCTTACGTAGTGTCACACAACAACGTGACATTTGCTCATCTACTGGAAATAGGTCGGACCAGAAGCTCGGCGACGAAGCGACTACTTGCAGGGCTAGTTGGTAAACTCGGTAGCGGTCAAGCTAACCTCTAACGCGCTAGTCAGTCACAACGTCTCCTGGCGCTTCTCTCTGTTTCCTGTCTGCTGTTCTCTTTACCTCACACTGACATTTTGTTCACCATTGCAAACTATTTTATTCAATAAAATGTTATTGAAGAGAGGAAATAAAGCTATCAGAGCTAACGTGCTTGCTAACTGTCAGTTAGTGATAACAGGACAAGAAGTTCACACAGTTTATTCAGGAGACACAGATGTAGTATTGACTCCTGTCTCATAACTGTCTTCAAACCATGTCTCTAAGTGGTGCAGTTTTTACTTCGAGAGATAAAACTGGATGGTGACACACAACTCATAAGCTGTAACAGCTTCCTTCATTTTGGACTCTAACAGCTCTGGCTTGATGTTGGTCAACAGCGAGAACTTGTAGAGTTCAGAAACTTGAACTTGACATGAAAATCTGTTCAGATTTATTTCAACAAGCGAGTGAATCAACTGATCACAAGATCTCATTGGAATTAATTCTGTTTAAATGAAAGAACTGGCGTGCTAAACTCAGTCTTTAGAGTGTAATGGGTGCAAAAAAATAACAACAATAACAAATGAATTCATCAGCACACACAGATACGTGTATATCACTTTTTTTAATGATGCACACCAGCAAAAAACGGATACATTTCAGCCCCAGACTTTCTTTGGCGCATGCTGAACCACGCCCAAATTAATTTAATTCACCAAAGAATTTTGCCGTTTTAAATCCTGATGTGTCCAGAGCTTTAATCTTAAAAATAAACCATTAACCAGGAACATCCTGAAAAAGACAACACTTCTGATTTGACATTACTTCTCTAAAGTCATGTAAAATTACAAGAGTCATTTTTAATAACACTATGCCACATTAAATCATGCAACTGTTTTGTCTTTTGCAAATAAACTAAACTACTAGTTCACTTCTTTGTTTTTCCGTCTGTCTTTCTTTTCTTTCTTCATGTCTCTGTTGTTCTTCTTCCTCTGTTTCTTTCTTTTCTTGAACTCCCTCCTTTTCTTTCTCATCTCAAACACCTGCAGCGCCTCAGGGCCGATCTGTCGTCCACTGCTAACTCCAAACACACCGGCCTGTCTCACACACACACACACACACACACACACACACACACACACGCAGCAGCGGCAGGAAGTGAAGGAGCGTGACACCTGAAGAGCTTTTACAAAGGTCAAAACATCTCAAATGATCCTTCACCGTCCCTCCAGGAATCAACATCAACATGTAAAGTCCTTCTTCAGCCATCGGCCGCCCCGAGCCGCTTCGTTTATATCATTTATACGTGAAAGCAAATCGTTTATATGTTACATTTCAACCCTGACTCCTACAAATTCTGTTTATATCTATTAACAATTTGCTTTGTCAAATACATGTTGGAGGAAATTACCTGCAGAGAATTCATAGGATTGGACATAAACAGTTGAGTATAAACTCATAGACTTATGACTGAAACCAAACTGTTGGACAAACATCAGAAAATCACCAAAGTTATCAGGATTCATCCTGAGGGAAACTTAAATATTTTTTAGCAAATTTAATGGAAATGCATCCAGTAGATTTTGGGATATTTCAGTGTGTGTTGGACCAGGAGACACAGTCATCCATAACATGATACTAGCAAGGCTTATGAGTCAGAAACTGAATTTTATATGCAGATATTGCAGATTTTTGCATCATCATATGTTTTTTTTCCTTCTGGGTAACACTAAGTCCACCTATTTATCAATAATAATCAGTCTATAAAGAGTTAATAAATGGTTTTTAACACAGTGTAATGTAGCTGTCAGCAGATATAAGTGTTTATTCATGTATAACTCCTCCTGTGGACACCATGATGTGTTTGCTGCTGTATAAACAGATAATAAATGATAATACAGTAAAACACAGTTGCAATAATATAGAATATGTCTTCAGATAATTGTTGTTATAATTGTTGATAAAAACTGAACATTATTAAACACTTTAAATGCTTATAACTACATCATAATGTGTTATAAACAGTTTATATACTGATTATGAACAATAAATACTGTGTGTTACTTATTCGGCCTGTAAATTATGTAAAATTATGACTTATGTTGGTGCTCGCTCATGTATAGATTCTGGTTGGTGCATTTATTGTATTAAATATTAATATATTATTACTATTTATCAACCTTCTCAGTAAAACTACATGACAGCCTGATACAGCAGCTGCAGCGACGCTGACAGAAAAGCCCTCCAGCATGTTATGAAAACAGCAGAAGACATTGTTGGAACGGAGCTGCCATCACTAGAACATCTTCACAACTTCATAAAAGACATTACACACCCTGAACGCCATCTGTTTAAGCTCCTCCCATCAGGCAGGCGCTACAGATCAATCTGTACTGCTTATATTTTATACTCTTTATCGCTGATATTTTTAATATTTCTGTCTGGTTTATTCTTTGTATGAATGTGTAAAGTAAATATGTGTATATACAGGAATGCACCGCATGAGGTTGACGCAACTGTAGTTTTGTTGTGTTTGCATGATGACAATAAAGTTCTTGAATCTTGAATCTTTAGACGAGCGTTAGTGGGACAGTTTTGGGGACGTTCATGTGAATGATGTGAATGTGTTAAAAGAAAAATGGATAAAGACATAAATGTGTGTAAAACTTTGTTACTTTCATGCTTTAAAACTACATTATTGGTGTTGTTTTAGGTTTTATTAACAAAAAATCCAGTTTTAGATGGAAACACAAAGGTTGGTTAACAGGAAGGTTAATATTTGTTATTATTATTGACATTTGAACAAAACTAACAGAAAAAAAAACTGATTAATAGATTAAAATAAATGCTGCAGCTCTGGTTTTGTTTCTGTGTCCATTCCAAACTGGTCTGGTGATGCTGATGGGAACCGAACCCAGCCCAGTTACCCACAACCTCCCCTTCCTCCCCCTCCCCCTCACACACAGCTACACCTCCACCCTCCCACCACCCATCATCCTTCCTCCTCCTCCTCCTCCTCCTCCTCGCCTTGTTTAGCTTTGACACCTCAGCTGTTCAGCAGGCTGCAGAGAGGAAGGTGTGGGGAGAGAGAGAGAGGGAGAGAGAGAGCTGATAATGAAGGTAGCATGTTGTTGTCACCACAGATTGTTGCTGAGGGCTTTCTACGCCGCCACGTTAGTGTGTGTGTGTGTGTGTAAACTCCACCCATCTCCGTACTTTCCCCCCCCCCCCTCCCTTCCCCCTCCTCCCCCCTCCAACATGGACTCCATTTAGCCCCCAATCACATCCTCTAAGCACACACAAATACTCACACTTTCATAATTATGACATAAATTTACACACACAGACACACACATACGCACACTCAGAGGTATTTCCACCCTCACAGCTCCATCATCACTCACACCCTGATCAGCTTCAGCACGGTGGAAATGATCATATCTGTCCTGATGACTGATCATTTTAACTATTTATCTCTCAAACTCAACCAGAGCTGATGGAATAAAACAAACCTGTTTTGCTGAACATGTTTACATGCACACAAGCAACGGTTTGATATGCAGAGTATATAAATATTAAACATTTGCTTCTGTGTATTCAGTATGTATACAGTACCTATGATACTTTATACTTCCACTCCACTACATTTCAGAGGGAAATATTGTACTTTCTACTCCACTACATTTATTTGACAGCTTTAGTTACTTTTCAGATGAAGATTTGACACAATGGATAATATAACAAGCTTTTAAAATACAATACATTGTTAAAGATGAAACCAGTGGTTTCCAACCTTTTTGTCTTTTGACGTCTTACAAAAAGCAGTGTGTAGTCGGGGTCACATTTCACATGTCTATGAGTTGTTAACAGCTCCACCAAACAGTGATTTTTCCCTCTAAACCCATAAAGTTTGTTATGATGTGTATTTTAATGATTTGTGCCTCACTGATCCCTGATTGATGATCTTTTACTGCCTCATTCATGTTGAAATGTTGAAAGTTATCGTAGAAACGTGTTATAAATAAATCTGCTCTTTATTATCCTTTATTTTCTACTTGGATGTTTGTACAGCACGTTAATTGATCATCTCAGCTCTTCAGTTAACACAATGCAGGATGTGCTGTCACTCCTCACATGCAGAGGACAACAGCTGTGTGTGTGTGTGTGTGTGTGTGTGTGTGTGTGTGTGTGTGTGTGTGTGTGTGTGTGTTGATTAAGGGCCTTCAATCACGCTGGGAAGTGGAGATCATCTGAGGACTGATGCTTCCTCCGGCTGTTGTGTGTTTTTGTGCATGCCAGGGAATTTGTGTGTGTGTGTGAACATGTGTGTGCGTGTTATACTGTGTGTGTGTGTGTGTGTGTGTGTATGTGTGTGTGTGCAGATGGAAGAGGTAAAAAATATCCCCCTGGAGCAGCCAAGTTTCCGGTATTTGTAAAATCTGAACTGCGAGTGTGTGTGTGTGTGTGCGTGTGTGTGCTGCAGGTGTAAGGATGTACACTGAAGGTGTTGGTGAGCAGGGTGATAGGTGTGTGTGTGTATGTTGTGTGTGTGATGTGCAAATGTGTACATTAATTTACTGTGTTGTGTTTGTGTGTTTTTTTTTGCACATTTCAGTGATTACATGTGATTCTGTCTGTTTGTAGATGTGTTTGTGGATGTGTGTTTTTATCTGTACATGTATGTATAAGTGTTATGTGTGTGTGTTTGAAGACGTGTGTTTTGTGTGTGTGTGTGAGTTTGTGGACGTGTTCTTTTTGTGTACGTTCATGTGTAATTGAATGTGTGTGTGTTTATAGATGTGTGTGTGTGTGTGTTCTTTGTGTGTACATGTATGTGTAAGTGTTATTATGTGTGTGTGTGTTCTTTATGTGTACATGTATGTGTAAGTGTTTTTTATGTGTGTGTGTGTGTGTGTGTGTGTGTGTGTGTGCTCTTTGTGTGTACATGTATGTGTAAGTGTTATTATGTGTGTGTGTGTTTTGTCGCTGGTGTGGCAGCGCTGCAGTCAGCAGCTGAGGTGGCATCTTTCCTCCAGAGAGACGAGTGAAGCATCAACTCTGCAGGGTTGGAGGTTTAAATCCCACCTCACCCATCATGAACCCCTTTCAGACATGAAACCTGTAACAGTTGTGGCTTCATCTGTCTGTGAAAGAGTCGTCCATCATCATCATCATCATCATCATCATTTCACTCCTGTAACACCAGACTTTCGGAGAATGTCTTGTATTGTATATTTCATACGTGTCGTTGTTGCCTGTTTACTGGCTTTATAATCAACTTAAAACACTGATCTGGAAGCTGCAGACGTTTGCTCATCTTCATTCTAACATGTCAACAGAACAATTTATAATTTCTTTTTATGAACATGATACACTGTAGATTTTCTTTTGATTACATTTTCATTAAAAATACACCCACAACTATCTATTATTTTCATTATCAATTAATCTGTCCTTTATTTTTTTCTATAATGTCAACAAATTATGAGAAATACCGATCACAGTTTCAAAAAGCCAAAGGTTACATCTTCAAATGTCTTGTTTTGTCCGACCAACAGTTCAAAACCCCGAAATATTCAGTTTTTTATTCAGTTCATGTGAGACAAAGACTGAAGAATATTTGCTTGAAAAAATACTTATTATACTTATATTATATATTTATATTTCTTTTGAGATTTTGTAGGATAAGTAATAATAATATTCCAAATAGTTATTTCATTGTTTCATGATAGAACATTTAATGTTAAGATATTTGATTATTTTGTGATGTTATTATGACTTTAATGATCTGGACATAAGTTTGCATGTGGTGATAATAAATATAAAGTCCAATACAAATCACAGATATTGTCTTTTTTTACAGATTTGATTATGAAAACTGATATACTTGATGTTACATTGCTGTTGTAATCCTGCAGGTGCAAATACTGTATGAGAGGGTTGAGGTGTAGTTAATGTTATTATTTTCAGTTCTTGCAGGAAATTTCAAATTCTGCAAGAACATGTCGACTGAGAATGTGCATGACTCAGCAGGAGTTTATTGTTCTGTGTTTGAACTCGTCATCATGTCCTCACAATCAGGCTGTTTGTTATTAAAGATGCAATCCAACATGAAGTTTTCAGTTGAAGCGTTCCCTGCAGACGGTGCTGCAGCTCGTTAGTAAACACTGATTCATATGTTCATAAGTTGAGATGACAAATCATATTAATATCCGCACTCCAAAAAAAAAAAACTTGCTAATGATACCAAACAGGCCGCGCTTGGCTGCAGATCTGCAGCCGTTTGCCACCAGTGTTTTTCATCCTACTATTTGCACCACACACTCTATCTCTCCATCTCTCTCTCTCTCTGAAAGTGAGAAGTTGATTGGCTGTCAACAACTTTCCACATTTCTCTCGTTTTTTTTCTCCCTCCATCCACACTGTTCTCCTGCAGCCTAATTAACACTAAATGTGCCACCGGGCAAAAGCAGAACGCATGGCAATATTTGATTACATGAACAATAAATTACCATCAACAACACGCTTATGAAACACATTGAAAAATAGTGACAATGATAATTATGTACAGTCAAAACTATGGTGTCAGAGGCGGCGGCGGCGGCGTGGCGAGGACAGGTAGAGCTGTAACACGGCGCGCGCTGTTATCATAATCACTGTTAATCTGTGCAGCTCTGCCAGGTCGTCTGCCGGCCAATTATACACACATGTCAACATCACCTGAGGAGACGATACCAACGAGATGATGAATTATTACTCTGCATTAACCTGCTCATCCATACATGGAGGCCCCTTAACATTAGAGAACAATAAGTGAGATGGATGTTACGACTGGACTCTTCTCATTTGTGGCTCCACACCGTCTGCTGGTGCGTTCAAGAAACGTCTGCTCTCCTCTTGAGCCCCCTTTAACTCTTTTTTTACATTTGAGAGCATTAAAAGCACCTTTAACGCTTTTCTTTTACACTGAACTTTTATGACTCTTCCTAAAGTGATCCAGAATACATAAAAATTGAAATATTTAAACTTTTTTGTACATTGTTGTACATAAAGAGGGTTAAATTTGACCCGTGTTTATTCAAAAATGTATTCTTCACCCTCAGTAAGTCTCAATGACATCATAATGACTGTAATGTTCTCTTGTTTTAGGTAACTTAGTACAGTGCAGTGCAATCATTAATGTTTTTTCTCCATTATAGGATTAATCACCCATTAATTAATGACTAATAAGGTATTTATGAATGAAAAGAACATTTGTGGTTCAGAAGTTTGGTATAGAGACTAATCATGAGTCAGAATATGAACCGTGTGTGAAGTTTAACCTTTTAGTACTTTGTTGCACTTGCTCTTTGTCATTGCACTCGTACCTGGTCTTAAGAGTTTGTACTGCGGCTCTTTCAGAGTCTCTGTCCTCTAATTCCTCTAAATAAGTCGCTTTGAATAAAAGCATCTTCCCAGTGACGAATGTAAACGTAACACGGTTCTGTTTACAGCACTAGTTCAGTACTTATACTGTCGGCTCAATGCTGGACAAAGGAGGGGAGACCACACATAAGTTGTAACTAAAACGGATTTATTGTATATAACTTAAAGATAAATGAAACTAAACACAACCAAAATCCAACATGGTGGAAGCCAGAGGGGAGAGAGGGCAAATGACTGACTGCCTCCAGCTTATATAGAGGCTGAGAAGTCCAGATGGAGTGAATCCTCCTGACGACTCAACTCTGCCCACCAGGCTCTTGCAGGTAGAGGACTCAGTCTGTTCCTCCATGTGTTGAACACTTCATTATTAGGGACCGAGCCCAAAAGGCAGAGGACTACTGTAAACAGTAGTCCTTGCCTAAAGGCGAGGATCCTATTGTTTTTCGTGTGTTTGTTTGTTTGTTTCTTTATTATTACGCCACTTAAACCCTTAATTTGACCCCCTAAACATGCTCAAAACCTCACCAAATTTGGCACGCACATCAGGTCTGGTGAAAAATTTGGTAAAATGTGAAAATTAACCCCGAAAGTGCCAAAATGTGCTCTCTAGCGCCACCTATGTAACTATAATGGCCACCACGGCTCACAGCCTTTCATAATAAGACTTTGCCCCAATTTTGGCCCCTGAACAAACGCTATCTCCTCCGAGGGCGTTAATGGTGTCGGCTTCAAACTTAATAGATGACTTATGACACTGTGCTGAAAAAAACTTTGTAATAACTTAAACGGTTTGGATTTAATAAGCCCTGAAAGTTGCAGTGCCACATCACCCTTACAATGTAAAATAATGGGGAGGCAATCTATGGGCATGAACTTTGTGTCAATCAGAGGCTTCTGACGTCTAAACTATAAGTCTGACCACTTTCAAACCTGTATCAATGGATTCGCCACAAAATTTCCTACTAAAATATGATTTTTAATGTAAGATTTGGCCAAAGTCATGGGATTTATGAGGATATTTCACAAGAAGCGTCCTCTAAAATCCTCCTCTCCAACTGCCCCTGGTGATGTCACTCCCTCAGTGCTGTGAAACATTCCGCAATACACACTCATTATAAAATCACAGGAAGAGCAAGAAAAGACTTTAAAACTCACACTCTAATATCTCAAAAACAGTAAAAGATAGAAAACACATGTATATTCAAGATTTGTAGGTCAAAGTCTCGTGACTCATTTAAAGTTCAAATGAAGTTTGTATCTAAAACTATGTGGAAGCAGTAAATGTTCAAAAAGGTGTGGGTTCGCTCACACTCTCCATTCAAATATATGAGTATTTTTCTGTGTCCAGCTGCAGTTACTTATTGTCTCTACACACCTGACAGTACACATGTCAATCAAACTTTAAAATAAAAGCACACCACACTTATAAGAAATATCCCTCATTTTTAAAAAGCAAAATGATCCCGACGGGCCAGAGAGCGAGGTCCCGACCAACGCTCTTTTAATCTCAACTCCCTGTTAGCTGATGTCTTGTCATAAAAACTCTCCTGCTTTATCTTTCATTTAGTTTTATCTCATTGTATCATCTTCTAGTTCATTTCTCCTATTCATTCATCTCACCATTCTCATTTATCTCGCCTCATTTCATTTGATTTCATCTCATCTCTTCAGGCGTATCTCTCTATCTGCAGTGTAGAAGAAGATCATTTCTTCTTCTGGTGTTTATTCAGTGTTGCTGACAGGTGTGGAGCTGTTAAGCGGTGATAAATCCTCTTCAAGTGTCTGATCTCCGTCACCGAACCCAAAGATTGTGACATGTTGAAGACAAAACGTCTGACATGTTTGTCTCTTTTCCTTCCCGTCATCCTTCTCTTTCAATCCCCCGATCTCTTCCTTTCTTTCCTTCTCTCTCTTTTTGTCATTTCACGACATCATTCCTTTTTCTCCTGTCTTCCGTCTATATTTGTTTCATTCAGTCTTCCTTCAAGCTTCCCTCCTCTTTCATCATCCTCTCTCTGCTTTCTCTCCTTCCTCACCTCTATTTTTATCATCCTTCCTCCACACTCTCACCCCACATTTCTCTCTCTATACGCTACCTCTTTTCTTTACCAACACATTTTGTCTTCTCTCTCCTGTTTGTCCTCCTTTATTCATCCCTTTTTTCTTTCTCGTCCAACAAACCAGACTTCCTTTATTCCTTCTACTCTTTCTGTGAGTCGTCATCTCTTCTTTCTCCTGTTTTACCTTCAGTTTTCTGTCACTGCATTTTCTTCTTCTTTTGCTCTGATCAGTTTCTCCTCCTCACTCCTTTCTTTTTTGCAATTCCCTGAACTTCTTTGTTTTTCTTTCCTCTTTCTTTCTTTTCGTCCAGCACCTGTGTTTTATTTCATTCTTTTCCCGCTTTTTCTTTGTCCTCCAATGTTTATGTTCTCTTCACCCTTCTGTCCAACAGTCCAACATCTTTTATTACTTCTCCACTTTTTGTTATATATCAGTTGCTTTTTTCATTTCCTCTCACCTCTTTATCCTCATATCTGCATATCGTCATCCTAAACTGTTATATTCACATGTGGAAGAAGTATTCAGATCCTTTACTTAACTAAAAGTACCAATACTACACTATAAATACACTCCATTACAAGTAAAAGTGTTGCATTCAAAATTTAACTGAAATAAAAGTACAGAAGTATTATCTGTACTCATTAAGCAGAATGACCTCTTTCAGAGTTTTATATCACCAGTTATTAGTGGAACTGCATCATGTTAGCAACATATTTTGTTTTTGCTGATTTGCATTAAAGTACCAAAATATGTCAGAAGTTTCTGATTTACATGTGTTGGTGTGTATAACGCTGAACATGAATTTGATTATGTACAGTAAAGGTACAGTATGTAAGTTTTTTTTTCTTATTTAATTTTGAAATATGCTCCAAAGCATATTCTAATGTGGAGAAGTGAAGACTTTCGTAACTCATCTACTCTAACCAATCAGAGGAGGCCAAAGTCAGGGGCGGGAGCTCACGGCTGTCAATCAATACATGAACGTGCTTCTGGTCTATACTGCCCCCTCTCGTACTGAGGCTCCAAGCTAGCGTTAGCCGCTGGAAGAAGTCACTGTGGCTAACGAGCTCCAGATACCTGCATTAATTACAGGTGGATGGCAGAGTCACTGTATTTGTCATCCAGACTGCTATATATTGTTTTTGTACTATAGTAGTGCTATAAATGCTCCAGGAGACTTTTTAAGGGAAAAAAAGGAAATTACTCTTATTATCTTATCTGTCTTATTATCAGCTTGTCAGTCATCTGCAATCACACTAATCTGTATGAAAGGTGCTCTACACCTAAGTTTATAAAATATGATGCATTGTTGTGATTAAACCGCCCCAAAATATGTAAAGCAGTATAAGTTGCTCCATGTCAACCAACTACAACATTAAAGCAGTGCTTTACTTGTTAATGTGATAATAACAATAATATGATAAAAACAACGCTGACAGGGACATTTCTTTTGATGCTCTTTAGTATATTTTGTCTTGTTTTTTTATTTGTAATGTAGTTTTTTTTTTTAATTGCAGTAAATTATGTGAATATTTCCTCCACATGTGGCTGCAATGTCCACATACTTTTGGCCATGTACTGTCCCCTTTTTTCCTTTCTCTCTTCTATTTTCATCCTCTCAAAAAAAAACATGTCTTCCTTCCTCTTCAGCGCACTCTCTGTTGTGTTCCTCCTCCCTCCTCTCTGACACATTTTAAAATCTCCGTCTTTCTCTTCTCTCTTTTCTGACACATTTGCCTTCTTCTTCTTCTTCTTCTTCTTCTCCTCCTCTCTCTTCTGTCAGGACACACACACACACACACACACACACGGCGGAGGTGAAGTCGAGAGGCTTGTCTTAGCGTGCCATCTGTCCTCGGCGCTGACGTTGGCTCTAATTACTGCGGCTCCCCTGGCTAATGCTGCCTCATTAGGCCGCCGGAGCATGTGCAGCCGACACAAGCACCGCCGAGAATTTGCACCAGGAAACGCGAGCTCGAGCCATTATGGGATCAGGAAATCTGTCTGGTGCGAAAGGCAATTCACACCAGCGGCTAAACGCTCATTTTGCTTCTCTCTCTCCCTCTCTCTTCAATTCTTCCTCTCTCTGTCGTGCTCTCTCGCTCCTCTCGACTGGCTTTGGAAAGCGTTTTCGGAGGCCCGAGTCCAAGCACCAAAACAAAGAAGTCAACAAGGAGTCCAGCTCCAACAGAGAGCAGCGGTACTCACATGGATTCACCAAACACTGGTTTCTGACACATTATACACTCACAGCTCAGACAGTGAGGTTATAGAAATATACATTATAGATGTTTTAAAGCAAGGATTGCACACAGCTGATTGGTCTAGCTTTCTGTCAATCAACACATGAACAGCCCTGGTGCTTCTGAGCAAAATGAGCTCATCATAAATCTTAAATGCAGCTATCCACATCAAACAAATCTTCATTTTCAAATAGTTTTATTGGTTATTCTGAGAAGAAAATGTGCAGTAAACCATAGCCTGCATATCTGAGGCTAATAATAGACTTTGAGAGGCACATGATTGGAAGGAATTAAGTCACTGAGTATATATTTAACATGTTAATCAGTGAGCTTTAGAGGTACTGTAGGTAGATTTTATTACCTTTGGACAGAGCCACGCTAGCTGTTTCCAACTGTTTCTAATCTTTATGCTAAGCTAAGCTAACTGGCTGCTAGCTGTAGCTTCAAATCTACTGTTCAGACATGAGATGAATCAATCTGAACATCTAACTCTCTGCCCGAAAGAGAAAAGTGTTTTGCTCAAAACGTCAAACTTCCCCTTTAAGACAGGTCTACTAACTTTATACAAGTAAACATGCGAATGTTAGTATGCTAACAAGCTAACATGCTAAACACTTACCTGCGTTGGTCTTTGCGTTCAGGATTTCAGTTTCTTTTGTTGTGTTTGACGGACTGAGAGAGAGTCAGGATGACAGGACAGATTTAAAGGTTGTTACAGTTATCTGGTGAACGCCTGAAGGCTGTTTCATGTTTTATTGACTGACATGCAGCAGCTGCAGACATGCATCGCGCCCTGCGGCGTTCTCATGGCGACTTCACACCTGAAGCCTTCCTGTACGACGGGAAGAAGAGCTTTTCTCTGCACTTCATCTGTGGCTTCATTATTTTAAATTTCAGGCACATTGAGCCTCCTGTCAGACACAAAATCATTAAATCATTTCAACCTTTTAGGGACCCAAAAACTTTTCTAGTATCAGTTCATAACACTTATGAAAATAGAGATAATTATGATTCCTAATTATGAATTTCATGTGCAAATTTGTTTTCATCTGGTTCGGTGCTGTAATGCTTGCAGGTTTCCCCTCATGGGTGAAAAATTAACACCTGCCATATACAAAAGCTGTTTACACCAGAAGCCTCTCTGACTGTAAATTAAGCATTATTTGGAGCTTTTTCTATTTTTAAAAGCCAGTTCTATGACTGTTTTGCTGTGAGTTTCTGTCTGTAGTGCCTGAACTCCCTGCAGCTCCTCACCATGAATCATCTGACAGACTGCGAGATAAAGATCTCTGAAGTCTTTATCTCCTGACTCGGTTGTGGTTTCCTCACTCTGACAGCAGTAAATCTGTGCAAATCGATAATTGCAGTCTATCAGCGACAGACGTCTGGTGTCAGTAACGGTTCTACGTACCGTCTGAAGTCTTTGTTTACCGAGAATGTTCACAACAAGCGTCGCGGCAACCGGTTAACCAGAAACACAGCAGCGGTTATGGTTAAGATCTGACAAGTCTGTGAGCTCTGACAGAGGCATAAAGGACTTTTACTGCAGTGTTTGTACTTTACTTGAGTATTTCCACTTTATGCCACTTTATATGTCTACTCCACAACAAATATTCTACATCTAACTCCACGACATTTAAAAGGACCAAAAGCTTTTACAATGAGCTTATTTTCTTCTCCTAAACCTCTCTGACTCTTTTTCTGTGAGGTTTGTTCGTACGAGTGTTCAAACTCTCTTAACTGCCTGAACTTGTCATAAATTACTTGTTTCAGCCTGATGAATGTCACCTGTTCACGAGGAGCTGAACGTTCCTGACATTTCATATTTAGCATCATCGACGCCCCTAAGATGTCCATATAAGGCGACGTGTTCCGCTCCGCTTGTTTCATTCACAAAACGTTCCCAAAGAGTGAAAAGAAGAATTTTACAATGCAGAACTTCATATTTAAGTCCTGTTTTCAGAAATCAGCAGACAGTTTAGGATTGTCAGCAGTAAGGGACCCGAAACAATTATAAAATATGAATCCATCAGAGCAGCAGTGACAGAAATAAAGAGGGAACACTTTGACATGAAGTTGTAAATGTTAGAGGAGAGAATATTACAGCCTACAGTAGCTGATGTTACACTGTTTACCACTGACATCATCAGCACATCAGGAAACTGGCAGCGTGATGATGATGATGATGATGATGATACGCTGAACAGAACATTCATTTTGCATGAAGTTTGTTTTAATCATTTATTTCATTGTGGTTTATTAAAGAATCATTTTTTAACTCCAAATCCATTAAGAAGTAGGCGTTATGATTCCAGGTCAAACAAGTGTTTTCCCCTGTGAAGAAAGTCAGACTGTTCATGACTCATGACAACAGCTCTGAACTTGTACATTTCGTTTGTTTCTCAGAGAAAATTATGTACGAGAAAATGATGAAGGCCACATTTTTCTCTATATCACTCATACATGCCTCTTGAGAATAAATCTGTTTGTACAAGTGCTTCTTCCATGAGACCCGATGTTTTGGTCCTCAGACATTCATGAGACAAGATTCATACAGACAGAAAGTGTCTGTACCTTATATACAGTATGTAAATGTAAAACATAAGAAGATAAGTGTAAATATTAGTATGAAAGTAGTAACTATAAGTTAAAAATAGTGAGGAATCCAATTGTGAAAAACAATAGAAGTCACAATTACTATCTATATTTTCCTTCATGTCAACAAATCTCATGTTTGGATTCAAACCAACAATGAACTGATTTACTAACTAGTATTGTGTGTGTAGCAAAGCCTGATATATCTGATTTCTCCGTTGTTGTCACACCGCTGCACTGGGTGACATGTTCCTTCATCATGAAGAGTTTGGTCACGTTAGTTTGTTAAGAAACGGCTCCAAAGACTATTTCCTGTTTTTAATAGTTTTTGGACAACAACGGTTCTTTTCTTCTTCTCAATACTTCTCCACCGGCAGCAAACACCGGTTTATTTAAGGAGACATATAGTTTCTAAGTACCTGGAGAACTTGTGCTTTGTCTGAACAACATAAACATAACTCGACCTTCCCTCCGCATCATCAGTTCTCACCGTTTGCAGATATAATCGAATGTATTCCCTCTGGTGGCGTTTATCCAGATTTCATCCATATGTTTGTTTTTCCTCTTGAAGAACTAATGGAGACATTATGAAGATGGCGGCCAACTAGGCAACTGATCAACTTCACTCAGTGCCAGAAACTAATGTACAGTACTGTATGTGTATTTATGTTTGATCTCAAAGCTCAAAAGATTTCAACAGAACTATCGTCTGCTTATATGAAGCTGAAGCTTATATTCAGCTTCAGCAGTCTGAGTTAGTCATATCAAGTGGATATCTGACACATTTACAGTCTTTTTAGCATCAAATTCCCTCTTTGTGTTTCCTCGGACAGTGTTTCCCTGTTGAGCTGCAGGTGGAAGTATAGTAACAAAAAGAGGGACTTTGGCACTAAAAAGACTGTAACGTTGAAAGATATCTACTTGATTTGACTCATTTGGACGCTGAAGCTTCATATTAGTTTCAGATAAACTTTTAAATACATTTTTTACACAGAAGGAGGACTGTGGATTTTGTCCTCCATCACTTCCATTGTAAGGTCATTATGAAGGGATCTTCTAATGGTCAGTATGAACAGGAGGACGTCAGTACGCCAACACCAAATGACTTTTTTCATGCCAATGTCAACAGTTGGAAGTCTCTACATATATATTAGTTCTTGAAACATTTTTGTTTTCTTAGTTAGCTCGTGCAAAACAAATCTGGTGTTTGTCTGGTGACAGACTGACATATCAACTGTGCGCGGGGCCCTTTGACCTTCTAATGACGTATGCAGTAATGAAGTTAGCTGGACACCTTGGACACGCATGATAGACACAGGTGTGAACGGCGATGTGTCTCAGCTGTCCACTTGTGTTCAGATCACCGAAACACATTTTTAAAAAAAGTGTAAACAGCCTCCTACTGACTTTGATCTCCCAACTTTTCATCTGGCACCATTTGATTTAATTTGATTTGATAAACTTATTTCAAAACATGTATGTATGCCACCATCTGGACAAAGTTTCATTTTGTCTAATACTTTGATTTGAGACCAAATAACCTGCAAAACTAATGACATTCCCATTAGCTATATGCTGTGTTTATGGTGCATATAGCACAACATTATACCTGCTAAACATCACACATGCTAGCATTATCATTGTGAGTGTGTTACTGTAGCATGTTGATGTTAGCATTTAGCTTTTCCTCACAGAGCTGTTATGATGGCTGCAGACTCTTAGTCTTGTTCACTAATATTTCTCTTTAGTAAAGGATTTGAAGACTTAAAGGTTTAGTTCAACGTTTAGTGAACCAGGCTTAAATTTGTTTTCTTATTACCTCCAACATATCTTAGCTTAGCATAACTGACTGGAAACAGCTAGCCTGACTCCATCTGATGGTAAAAACTCTGCCTGGATGTCTTTAACTTTTTGCATTTACTGATATTTTCTGAATAAGAGTTTTGGCTGCATTTCTGAAACCCAAAGTAGAGAAAACTAAGGTACACATAGTACAGAAAATACAGATTATATCGTCACTCTCTGCATCACCAAAGCTGTTGATTTTGAGTTTCTCAGATAAACTGAAGGATTAAATGTTGGTTTATGGGGTGGAAAAATTCTCCTACCTCTTATGCTAAATGCACCATTTAAAAACCCCACTGGATTAATGAAAATAGCTCAACATTTTGGAGATACATGAATTCCAGGACAGCAACGTTACAAACGAAACAGAAGAAACTGAAACATCATCACTGACTTGACTAAAACGCCCACACGGAGGCTTCATCCCAAACTCCGCCGCCAGCCCACAGTGACCTCGATTCATCCGTGATCTGTCCCCAAACCTCCACCGTCCACTATGGACGCGCATCCGAACGGAAGCCCAAATCCAGGCCGACGCCCACACGTCGACGCTAGACCGAACCGGGCCAAACTCCCACCATCGTGTCCGACCACATCATCTGGGTAGAAGCTGGGCTCTCACCGCCGTCGTCTGTTCGGGTCAGGCCTCAGACACCCACCATGAGAGGAGGGGACGCACAAATTATCCCTCCAAACGCTGGAGAACAATTGAAATGTGCTGATCCAAAAAATTAAAAATCAAATCAGAAAATACACCTACACTTATGAGGATTAAAAGCATGAAATGTGACAGATAATTGTGCTTTTCAAACAATATTTGGTAGAGAAACTGGTTGGAAAATGAGCAGTTTACCTCCCTAATGCCTCTTTTTTTGCTAAATTTTAAGAGATCTAAATAGAGAAATGACGGCAGTAAAACAAGCCAGTGTTGATTCATGATTCATAACTTAAATCCACCTAAAATACTCTGACAAACAAATATTCATGAGCTGTCCTGTGCTTTTTTCCTCCATCTATTTTTAGGAGAGATTCAGCAGCAGATGAATAAAAGTCTCCGTCAGCATGTCTCAGACTTCTGCAGCAGGTGGAGGGTGAAATGTCGACTGGAGGCCCGCTCGCTCAGATCGGGCTTTGTGTGCTCCGTTTTTTCGTGGAGAAGTGACTGGACGTTCGTCATTGTGTTTGCAGCCGGCCGTTGGCGAGCGGGAGCCAGTCCAGCCATCTTGTGTGGAAAATTTCGGACTGGGCACGAGCCGGCCATCTGCAGCTCCAGGCCTTCAGCAGCCAGCAGCCAAACGCAGAAACACTTCAGCTACTGGAGGGTTCGGAGGAGGGAGGCTGGTGGAAAAATCTACAGCAGAAATGTCTGTTACATTCTGGAAGGAAAAGCTTTGACTAGTCATGATTTCACAGTAATTACATTCACTCAAGTAATTAACTATAAAACGTTCAGGTTCTGGTAATTTCCTTCAGTGTTCCCAGTCAAAGACTTTCTGCTTTTCATGTACATAGATTTTAAAAAGGAAATGTGACACTATTTACTATACTATACTATAATAATCTGTCTGATGTGTTTTCTCTGCACATACATCATTCTGCAACAAACAAGAAAAAAAACCTTCTTCTTCTACTACCTTCTTTACTCTTTTTTTCTATGCTCAATGCACCGCAATTTAGAAAACACATGCAAATAGAAAAGGCAAATGAAGAAAACATCATGAATTTAACAACATGTGCAACATTTAGATAAAAAAACGCTGCAGGGAGAAAACAACCAAATGATTTACAGTATTTATCAGTATTTTTGACATTTTGTGCCTTTTTTGTTAGAGATCAGTAGTTTTTGCAGCGTGTTTCTAGAAGCTAATGTTTATCTTTTATTTACTTCTATATATGACATCACAATCTGTGATGAACACTGCTGTAGTGAACTAAAATGTAAAACTAATAAAACCGTCACACATTATGAAACAATCCTGCCCCTTTGCCCATTTCATCAAATTACATCTTATTGGTTAACAGGAAACAGGAAATACATCACATTAAGGAAGTACTGCATGACATGTGACCCCTTCAGCAGGCCTGGCTTACCTGCACAGTCACAGGTAGACAGTAAGCACACCGTTTATCCATCTGCATGGTGTTTACAAAGATCCTCTATGGACACAAGTAAGTGAGACATACTTTTTTTGCTAGTTAAGAGCTGCTGTTATCCTTTTGAATCCACTTTGGTTCAGTTTTCACCTCGTGTGAGTCACTGCAAACATTCTGCAGAAACAATGAATCTTTGTGGGAAGATACTTGGTCTGAAACCGCTGGTAGATTTATACAAAGTCCAGACTGAAGTGGAGAGAAAAAGATGTTTTGTTGCCTCAGAAAAACACAAATATTACAGAGTAAAACATCTATCGGCTCTTATGTGGAGCTAAACTTTCCCCACTCATCTATTTACATTTATTAACAGTTTTAACAGCTGATTTTGTTAATACTGAACCCCTTTGATGAACCCTTCCACTTCTACACGACTACATTAATCACAGCGAGTGTCCGTCATCAGACTTTCTTGTCTTACAGGAGAAAGATCCTCATTTCCTGATAATAAATTCTCCAATTACTCTCGTTAAACTAAACAACGAGTGATAAAACTCAACCTTTTCTCAGCTTTAGTGTGATGTTTCTCCATCTTCAAACTTCAGGTAGAGTGGTGTGTGTGAATCACAGTCTTCTGCTGCGGCGGCGGTGGTGACGGTGATGGTTGTGCAGTTTCTGTGTTGTTTAGGAGAAGGTGGGGGAGGGAAGGTGACATCATCTGTACACCTGCGGCGGCGGCGGCGGAGCTGGCGGAGCTGACACCTCCAGCTCTCAGGCAGGTGAGAAGGCACAAACAATCCAGCACTCATAATGAGGACGGTCTCCAACAGCCACAGACGAGAGTAAATGTTGTTTTATTTTTTTGTTAGTTCTGTTCAGGTTTGGTTTTTTTGGAGGGTTTGTGAATATTTTGTCACCTTTATTATTCAGCGTGTGAGAGGTAAACACTCTGAGCCCTCAGCCTTTTAACAGTTTTACTTTTTAGTTTGTTTTTCAGTATTTTGATTTTCTTAAATTCATTATAAATGCAGCAGATGTAGGAATGTAGACCAATATATATATATGGATAAATGTCCATCACATTTCCTGATGTCCTGAGTGATGACATCAGATGTGGTTTTTTTGTTCGACCAACAGTCTAAAACTCAAAGATAATAAGTTCACACTGATATAAAACAAAGAGCAGCAAATCTTCACATTGCAGAAGCTCGAAGCAAATAATTTCTGGCATTTTTCTTGAAATATTGACTTAAATGAAAAATCAAATAACAAAAATGGTTGCTGAATAATTCTCTGGCGATCAATTAATCGTTGCAGCTCTACAGGAACGTCATGTTTGAACATTATTAACATGAAAAAGTGTAATGAAATGAAGTTCATATCATATCATATATATTCTTTACATGTCTGTTTATCTCTTAAAAATAACTCTGTGGTGATGAATTGACTTTACTAAATACCCGACACATACTCACTGAAGGTTGCTGCTGAAACAAGTCTTAAACACAACAGTGACAAAGTCTTTTTCAGCTTTATTTCACCTCATTTCTGAACTTCCTTACAGGATTCCTCAGACTTTACGACTGGAATCGCGGCTGTTGTCCACCATCTTGTCTGCCGCCAGATTCTCTTGGATTCGAGGAGCGAGCAACAGACCTTTAAGCCTTCAGAGGTGAGCATTTAAACCCGTAGCTCAAAACATACACAACATATCTACAGTTGAAAGAATCATCAAACTGCGTCTGTGTATCTGTTTACCTGCTTTGGTTGTGACTCTTCGGTCCCACTCGGCCTTTTTAATGCTGTCGATATCTGAATGTTGTCATGTTTGTGTCGCTTTTGAGAAACCGCAGTCAGGGATCAAAATAATATGTATATGTACATATACTAAATAAATATTGATCAGATCAATTAGAAACTGTAAACAGTGTATTCTATTGGCTGACCAAGCACATCTTGCTGTCAATCAACGTATCAATACTTCTTTAATAATCTGTCACATTTGGTCGTGAAACTTCTCTTCTGTGATCATAAATATTGAATGCAGGTATTCATATCAAACAAACCTTCATTTTCACGTAGTCCTGGTTATTCTGAAAAAGAAAATGTGCAACGCCTCCACATTTGAAGTTCATGAGACTTTTGGAGGGACATAACTGAACATAATTAAGTAAATATTTATTAGGTGCATAGAACAGCTGTTGTAATCCTGCACACTTCATATTATTATCCTTCTTCCACCACTTTTCTGGCTCCCATGAAATGTTGGATGTTGTAGCATCAGAGGACACCTGTGTTATAAGTTTTGGTAGCGATCCGACATACGATCTTCGTACAAATTGCAGAAAAGTAGCACATTTTTGGTCCAATAATAAACGTTGGAAAAACATGGCCGCCAAAAAAGTTCTCATCCAATATCTCAAAAACTATAAAAGCTACAGACATCAAACCTGGTACACAGGATCCCTGTGTGGATGCCCTCAGCCTGTAAAAAAAATATCACCAATAGCGCCACCATATGGCCAGTTACAGAATATTGAGCATTTTTGGCTAATAACTCATGAACATGTAGAAGAATTTCTTGTGTCTGTAGATTTCTTGGATCCTGGTAAACATTTTTCACTTCCTGTTCTCCATATTTCATCCAGTCTTAACCAAAGTTGGTGCATGCCATATTTAGACCAACCTGGACAAAACGCTTACATTTGTTTTTCGATTTTTCTCAACATTTTCCTACAATTGCTTACATAAACCGAGTGGACGGAGTCTATGTGAATAAACTGGTATAACTCTTCAATGCAATGTGCAATTTCACCAGGTGATATGTGCACATACAGCAACTGTAAAAATTTGTGGAATTTTATTTATTTATATAAAAACTTATTTATATTTAAATGACTGTATTTGTATTAATATTACAGACATGCTATGTGGTACACAGGTGACCCCCAACAAACAAGCAAGATACTGTAGTAACAACAAGATGACGAGTATGACGATAACACAGTTGTTGGTCTGTGACTGAAAGGGTTAATTGTTTAACATATTACAGCACTCAGAGCCTGTTTTGTGAGGTCCAATACCCAGAATCCTCTGCAGCCGCCGAGAGGAGATGCATAATTTAACAGACAGGTTTTTTAATGGCGTTGGGACTTCTTTTGGAAATATGGAAGAGAGAGAGATGCTTACCTCGTTCACACCTCTGATGAGAGAACTGGAGGTGTGTGTGTGTGTGTGTGTGTGTGTGTGCGTGTGTGTGTTGAAGGTGGGATAATTGATTTGGACAGTCGCCAGAAAGAAGGAATATCTGCTGGGTCGCCTCCTGATGACATCACACTGCACACCTGAAATCTGTACATATTTCCGCTGATGTCATCGGTAACAGTTTAAAGTCTGGAGCAACATGAGAGAGAAACATGAGCGCTTTTAAATCTGGTTAAAGAAAAGAAGGAAATAAAACAGCCGCTAACGCAATACGCACACCTGGAGACGCTGCTCTCTTTCTATTGGTTAAACAACAGAAAAAACTACAGCTCCCATTGAAAGAACTACAAGTACTTACGTCATCATAACCTGGTTTCGTCCACATCCGTAAATCTCCCTGAATCTTCCTCCTGCATCATTGTTGCTGTTTATAGCTGTAATCTGAGCTGTAAAGACTTCCTCTATCTGTCCTGCTGTTATTACAGACGTGTCTCAACTCGCCACCGCCGCCACCATCCTCCTCTCGCTCGTCTCCTCTGTCGAGACGTGACGTTTAGCCCGCAAACCTCTAGGACTTATGGGAAATGATGTTTGTTAAAGCCTGCTAAAATATACTGAATAAACAACGATATTAAATGTTTTTTCAGAAAAGTCTCGTCCTTATCTAAACATATGAAGCGAGACACACGACGTACTGAGAAAGGTTCTGATCCGACGCTGGATTTTTACAGATTAGCTGAGTTACACATGTTAGTGAGATTTTAATGAGGTTTTCTCACTTCTGGAGCAGAACCTGGAAGTTCCAGTTTGACGTCAGCTTTCTTTAAGCCTGTAAATGAAGGAAATTAAACCTTAGACACCTAATGGATCAAAGGGAACATATTTGTGTTACGAACGCCCTCCTCATGACCACAAATACAGTTCTGGTTGAGAAATTTACTGAAAGTCGTGACCTAAATACTCGCTGTGACCCTGAATGCAACATGTTAGTTTTTCATGCTGTAGCTTCGTCAGGTGTGCAGAGATCCAGATCATTTTAGACGTTAATGTTTGAAGTGTTTTGTACTGAGCTCCAAGCTGCTTTTCTTTCAGTATTTCTTTCTTTCTTTCCTTTTTTTTTTTTTTTAATCGTCTCGCTCTGTTTCTCTCCACCCACCCGCTCGGCTCGGCGCTGCCTCAGAATCTGTTTCTCTCCACTAAATTGGCTCCTCAGACACCCTTCCCCTTCTTCCCCATCTCTCATTTAAAAAGTGAGAAATTATAATTATCTGAATTATGCTTTTAATGATGCGTTAATTAGAGTCATGGAGTGAGATTAGCCTATGAATTATTACTTGTGAAATCCTTCCAGATTCATGCGAGCTTCTCGTGCAGGCGGAGAGAGGAGGGAGAGGGAGAGAAAATGTTGCTGTGCTTGGTGATTAGCGCACCAATAAATAACAGAACAGATTGTGGTGCATATGCTTACGATTACAACTTTTAAACCAACGCTTTAAACTCACACCGACTGTCCTGTGCTGGCAAGAGGTTTCTGTAGCAACAGCCCAATCAGTTTTGTGTTTCCTTCGGAGGCTCTCTGTGCAATTCGCACCAAATGTGAACTATTATTATACTGTGTGAGGAGAAAGCTGATTGTTGATCTCTCAGCTTTTACTGCCTGCGCGCTGAACTGCTGCTGTGAAATGACTCTGTATCTAGGAGGAAGTGTTGGCGAAATGAAGGTTCTTAGCTGCTCTAATCGATATTATTATGTTATCAACGGATCACATGGTTATTTTTAGTGTGAAAGGTGTCGCTGGTTGTGATAAACTCACTGATTTGTCCTCAAATCAAACCACAACAATAATATATTATATACAATATTGTTTTTCTCATCCTATTTCAGCCTTCGTAACATTGTTAGCTTGTTTTTAGTTTTGTTTTATTTGTATGCCTGACGTTTGCGGCCTCAATGAGACTTTATTGGTCAGACAAAGGTTAAATAAAAAAAAGTTATTTATGTCAATATTGTGTTTACAGCTTGTTAAACTACAAAAACATCAATTAATGCAGGTTTAAGGGTCAAAACAAAAATGATACCTGAATAATGGAGGTAAAACTTTACTTTTGACACATATTTCTACCCACTTAAGACAAAGTCCTTCAAGTTGACTCCAGGCTCCCTGGGAACATGACTTGTTTGCCCTCACATTACTCCATCTACTGCTATAGTGATAAAGATTAGCGTCACATGCACAAGAGCTGTTTTTATTCTTTATTTCTTGGTTGGAGTGGAGATCTGTTGGAACAGGACATGCAGTAGAGATGAAGCAGCTATACTGTAACATCAAGCTGTTTTTCATCAGCTTTAAATGCATCTTTCTTATTTCTGATATGTCAACTCTTCATGCGTGTTCAGACAAAACATGCACACAAAGTCGAGGAAAAAAACACGGTGAGGTGCAAATTTGAGCGCGAAGATGCTTCCATATGAGTTGAAAATGTTTCAACTTGAGCAAAAAATTTGAACATATCCTGAAGCTTTATGGAATTTCCTTCAGAAACGCGGAGACGAGAAGGAAACGGAGGGAAAACTCACCTTTATACCTCAGCCAAGTGTTAAAACTTCCCTGCGATATTAAAACCTTGTTTTTTGTTTTTTGCAGAGAGTCATGGAGAGAAATAAAAACTATCTGTACATGATTTTATAATTCCTGCTTTTGCTTCAATCATTTATGTGCACAAATGACTAATTCCTGGTCTCGATTTCATATCTCGCCTCCTCCCTTCTTGAAGAGGACAGCAAGTGTTTTTGCTGCGTTGCTTTCAATGAGTCGGACAAGTGAGTCAATTAGCTTCAGAACATTGAAACCGACTATTTATAAACTGGATGACAAGTTGTTGTTTTTTACTGTGAAACAGTCTGTTATCCTGTAAAATACCTTTAATGGATCCCAAAGATTGTGTTTAACAGCCAAAACATGAAGTATATCCACATTTCTCAGTGCAACATCAAAATAAAACTGTATTAAATCCACATGAGCCAGACTGAGAGTAGACAAGACTAACGGCAAGATAAGTTATGATAAACCAAGAGCATGAGTTATTACGCACAATGTAGTTTTTTCTCTCCATGAATGGCTCAATGGCTTCATAAATGTTTTAGTTTCCAGTAAGAAGGTGGGTGAAAAGTTTTAGTTAATAGTAGATTTACATTAATCTTAAAAAAGGGACAAAGATCGTTGTTGTACATTTATCGAGTTACAGAAACAGTTTCAACAGCGGCTTTGACAGGAAGTGACATCTGAACTTCAGCTCTCTTTAAAGATCCTCGAGTCTCGTGTGATCAGTGATGTGAAAACGAGAAAAGAGAAGAGGTTCAGGTTTTGTTTGATTCCCAGATTTCAGCCATTCATTTGGTTAGAAGAAGGATATTATTACCAATAAGACACGAAAGCCAAAAACTAAAATCAGAGCCCGCTCTGAAAATCCGGAGGCGACAAGAGAACAGTAGGAGAGCAGCTTGGAAGCCAGAAGAAGAATTTTTCTTGTTAAATGAGGACTGAATATCTGCTAAACGAGGAGAGCTGGTTTCAGCGTCTGTATCACCACATTTAAGTATCTGATAATCTGTGTGAAGCAGTTTGTTCTGACAATGAATGAAACAAACAGACTCATTATTTTAAATATTTCCCAGCACACAGAGACAAACCCAAAGTAGTTTACAGGCTCATTGCACTTATGTAAAGCATGTATGCCATTATTACCCTCCTTTATTTACATGAGTGGACAAGGGAGGATGAAGCCAGAGAAACGCGGATGTTAAACAGAGTTAATGTCTCTATTAGTGGTGAGTTCACTTTAATCCTGCAGGTTCCTCTGTGTACAGATGAATCTCACAGGTTTTATATAAACCATTTAACAGCTTTTACCAATTTCAATTCATTTCATTTTGCAGAAATAGTTCAACATTTGGGGAAATACAAAATATATACTTGTTCTTTGCTCATGTCTGTGTTTTCAGTAAGACAGAAGGTCTTTTTTTTTAAGCTAAAATGCCAAATATTTGATGGTTGCAGGTTCTTAAATATGAGTATTTGTTGTTTTTTGTTGTCTTACATGATAATAAACTGAATATCTTTGGGTTTTAGATTCTTGCTCAGACAAAACATGAGATCTGACGACATCACTTTGAGCTCAGGGGAACTGTGATGAACGTTTATGACTGTTTTTTAAAGTTTTTATAGACCAAACATGTAATCAATTAATCGAAGATAATTATCAGAAGATTAATTGATAATGAACATTTGTTTGGGCCGTCTTAAAGGGGACATATTGTGCTTTTTGTGATTTATATACTGTTGTGATGTCAGATGTAGGGCTGCAAACTACTAAATTATTTTCATTAGCAGTTAATCTGCTGATTATTTTTTCAATTAATCGTTTAACTGTTTGGCCGATAAAACTTCAGAAAATATTGGAAAAATGCTCTAGATGATGACATCATGTCTGTTATTGTTCGACCAACAGTCCAAAACTCAGATATTCAGTTACAATGATAGAAAACAAAGGAAATCAGCACATTTTCCCATTAGAGGAGCTGGAACCAAGGATTTTTGGCATTTTTGCTTAAAAAATGGAAAAATGGAGTGAAACGATCATCGAAACAGTTGCAGTTGTCGGTTAATCGACCAATCATTGCAGCTGTAGACAGATGTTAACCTCTTACCAGCCACCTCGAGCCCAAATATACCTAAAATAAAAAGCTTACTGTTTATAACTGTGGTCTCATTTAAAAGGCAACTCTTTAAACTGTACAACTTCCTGAACTAAAGTAACAGAGGCTTAAATGTCCCACGGGTCAGTGCAACAGTGTCATTTAACAGGTTAAACATGGTCACAGCTCCAACACTTGAGGTGAACATATATAAAAATGCTCCCTGCAAGACAAAACTCAGGTTTCAGCTGCTCTGAACACTCCGTTCACGATTTTTTTCTACTTTCCTGAGAAGATGACGTCCGCTCGTCACATGTCCATAGACTTGTATCTGTCCTGTCCATTGTCCACTCCAATATTTCAGATCTGAGAATTTGAGAAGTTGACATTTTAAGACTAAAGAAGGAAAAAAAGAAGTGAAATCCTGCTACTATAGTTTGTTTACATATGAAGCTGAAGATATTCCAGTAGAGCCCCAGAATATAAATACAGACCTGGAAACATGCAGAATATGTCTGTAACATGACAAAATTACTGGTTTATAATGTGAAAAGGACTGTGTTAAAATGACAGAAGTTTCGTGTTATAACAAGAAACTGAACAAATATTTTTTTGTCATAGTGGCAGCAATACGTTGCCATAGCAGCTAAATCCAAACATGGAGAATAAAACCCAGCTAAACTCCTGCTAAAGCTAATTAGCATAGCAGACTATCAGTAACTTTTGACTAGTGTCGGGGGAACTTGTTTTGGTGAGCCCTGGCATGAAAATGACAAAAGAAAACGCCACTTAAAACAGTTAAAAACACATGTCAACTATATGATATGACTTTTACTGCTAAAAAAGAAACATAACTTGGATCATTGGTGCCCTGAAGTGAACGTTATAATATGGTCATCGATAAGCCATGCTTGGAATATGAAACTTTTTCAATAACTGGTGGGAAAACATGCAAGAATATCCCTGTTTCTTTGTATTTCTTTACAACCATTCACCAAAAGAACCAACCAAACTTTAATGGTGACTTCTCCTCTCTGATGATGACGGCTCCTCGCATCCTCTGCTGCTGGAGCCAAACAGACCGTGCAGGAGACATTTGGGTAATCCCTGCTTGTAATAACACCGGCTGGAGCATTTTGAATCGCAGGCGGCCATCTACGCTCAGCCACTGTGACGCCGGCCTTAGTGTTTAAGGCCTGGCGATCGGCCGTGGGATCCTCCGTCCAAACCCCGCGAGGGAAATCAGCCTGCTAATTTGCAGGATGTGCCGTCCTCCTCCCCCGTTTTAAGCATGCATGGCTGCAGCTAAACAAGCAGAGAGAAGGAGGAGGGTCAGAGAAAAAGGCTCGCTTTCACTGTTTGAAAGGAGCGAGACGGATAACGAGGCCTCCTCTTAACCTGCTGATACCTTTTTAAACAAATGATCCCAGCTCACTCACTAATGTCTTTACTCAGGCTGGGAAACCTGAGGAGGGAAAGACACTAAATGATAAACACTGAGGCAGTTAAATAACACTAAAGGTTCAAACCACCATCACTTCATATGGAAGGTACAGTTTGTTTGAAACATGTTAAAACTCTCCTTAGTACCAGCTGGTGGAGAAGCAGAAATTTAATTGATGAAAATAATTTTTAAGAAGACAATTACACTTAATAAATGCATCAGAGATAGACTGAAAATGTATGTATGTTGTGTACTATATAATACATATATACAGTACTGTGCAAAAGTTTTAGGCACTTTAGATGTTTAGATTCTTCTCCATAATGCAACACCATCAGGGAGGCGTCTGATCATCTGCAACAGGACAAGGGTTAGGGGTTAGGGTTAGGGGGTTAGGGGTAGGGGGTTAGAGGATTAGGGGTTAGGGTTAGAGGGTTAGGGTTAGGGTTAGAGTCTCTTTACACCTTGAATTAACATGCCTCTTGTTCTATCTAGATATGATTTAACCTGATTGGATTTATACCTGGTATTAATATGTGTCTCCAGTGTCCACATTGAGATCCGATGGCTCTGTCCAGCCACAACGTCACATCCTCCTCTTGTTTGCACAGGTCCAAAATAACAACAACAACAAAAAGATGGTAACCATCCGTGAAGCTGCACCTTTGTAAGGACTTTTGCTAGCTTTTTGAAGTGGGAGAAGAAGCCGTCTTGACTCCATCCACAAGTGTCTTGGATATCTACAGCTTTCTTGCTGCTTTCTTGCTAGTAGCTTAGCTCACTAACTGGCTAATGGCTGCTACATATTCCCACCCATGTAGTTGTTTTATGTGGACTGACAAAGCAGTTACATTTACACTTGTGTTCATTGTGGTCACAACGTGTTCCTGACCACCTCCAGAGGTGGTTTGGCCAGTCGGATCACAATCCGTCCTCAATGTGTCTTGAGTGCATTTACACCTGTACTTTCATCTGGACAAACACTCTCTGACTGCACTCTGATCACTCAAACCATGGAGCCATGGAGTCAGTCTGGGATTATATGAAGAGACAGAAGCAGCTGAGACGCTTTAATCCACAGAAGAACTGTGGCAACTTCTCCAAGATGCAGGAACAACCGACCTGCCGAGTACCTGAAACACTGAGAACTGCTGCTGTTTTAAAGACAAAGCTGCTAACAACAAATATTGATTAACTTTAGGTTTCTGCTGTTTACTCAACTTTGTATCAAGTTAACTGATAAATAAAAACTATTCATGGCATTCTTGAAAGCCACCTCACTTTAGTGCCTAAAACTTTTGCACAGTTCTGTATTTTATTGTGTATTTTTGAACTTCTATTAGCTCAGTTCATTGAAACCAAAAAGGATTCAGCTTATGTGACGCGCTTCAATCATCTCAGAGTTGTTGTAGGTTTAGATTTGTTAAAGGAGATGAAGAGAATAGGGAGATGAAGCCAGGTAGGGCGTCTAGTTCCACCTTTATAGACATAGTTAGCACAATGTCTACACAGCACACATAGTGAAAGCTGCATGTTAGCAACAGCAGCAGCTTCGGTCCTCACACACAGTGTAGGTCACCTGTGTTTTGGCAGCGATCGGGAGCTCAACACACAATCACTGTAGTGACGTGTGAAAACAGAAGATAATAGACCTGGAACCTGTTTCTTTTTGTGGTTTTTTTGAACACTTTTCTCTTATAAAAACAAACACCATACTGTGATTCACACATAAGCATGCAAGAGCCTTGTAGGACTTGAAAATATGTCTCCTGTTTGCGAACATATATCTTGTGTAAAACGGGGTCATGAAGTGTAAAAATACACTTCTGGTTACAGTTAAACAACTAACCCTGTACAGAAATTACAGGAATGTCTTTATGAACTTTAATTATTAGCTCACTTGTACATAATTTACACATCTGTGAGTCATGTTATGATCACTGATAATCTTTTAAAGCTTATTTTAGCAGCTTGTGTCTCTCTGCTTCTCTTCTTTCTTTTCTAGGTTATTTGACATGATATTAATTACAGTGAAAAAATATTATTAAATATCTGCCCTGAGCTCAGATGTAATATTGTGACCTGATCACATTTCCGTTCACGTTATAAATCTGTCCTCACTGTTGCCAGTAATGTTCAGAAGCCAACTTCCTGCTGCCTAAAAGTCTGTCATCACTTATTTTATAGCGCATCTTGGCTTCTTTTGAATAACAACTCATTTTATGATACTTACCTTTGACAACCAATAGAATAATAATCGTATTATGAGTAATAGCGACTGTACGGCTGTAAAAGATTATGTGGCTGATGCGGTTAAAATGATAACTGATGTGGCTTAACAGGCTGATGGATGTTTGTGTGAAATCAGTTTTTATTGGTGTGAATTCATCTGACAACAGAAAGTTAAAGACGTGTCAGTGACCGCACCTGTACTGTGATAATATACTTTACCGCATCATAAAATGAACGATAATAGAGTTGCATAGTTGGAGGAGATACTGGGGAGATGTGACGTCAGTCTTCTACAGTTTGTATCAACATTCAAATCTCCTGGTTGAATCATCAGTACAGAAAAAGAACAACTGTGTCAGAAAATATCTGGTTCTTTAGTATAAAGTCGAAGGTACAAGGCTGTGTCTGTCAGGGTCGAAATTAACTACGACTCCCAGGGTGCATTTCAGCAAGAAACAGCCAATCACAGAGCTTAAATTATATCACATGTGTTGCTAACAGTGACCAGAAGCTAAAGATTATGATGTTGAGAAAACTGATTTTACAATCTGCAGATTAAATGAGTTTACGTTTAATTTCTGACTCGCTTCCTCTCCACTGCAGCGGCCACCGAGACTCATGGGTATTGTAGTATTCTTAGCCGTCCCCTAAAATCGCAGGCAAAACATTATTTCTCAGGAACAAAGTTGAAATAATTAAAAGTGGTGGTCAGTATTAGGGCTGCGACAAACTAACAATTATTTTCATTATCAATTATTCTGAGCACAGGTTCAGTGAGCTGTACAAGGAGGGAGATCACACAAGATTTAGGGTATTTTAAATCTATAAAATGTCAGAAAAATGTTGATCACTGTTCAGTCCAAGATGACTGAAGACACCAGAAAATATTCACATTTAAGAAGCTGGAATCAGAGAATTTGGAAAGAAAATGACAATTAATCAATTGTCAAAATAGTTGCTAATTAAATTAATAGTTGACAACTAATCGATTCATCGATGGAGCTCTACTGGACACTTAGGTTTTTGAAGCCGCACTTTTCTGTTTAATAATAAAATCTGTTTTAGTAGCATAGAATAGAGATGTTTTCGCACTGATTAGATAAGTGAACTAAATAAAGTATTGATTAAAACTCTCTTCTCTTCTTCTCTTGTCTTCTCTGTTGTCACTTCTTTAGATTCCGGCGGTGTTTGCCTTCGCCGACACCTCTGTTGGTGCTTAATTGCAATTCCTCAGACACTGTTTTAGTCATTTATTAGAGTTAAATATAAGCACTGCACTAAGGTTGTGTGACTGTCTCCATCAGACCTGCTAATTGTTGCAATATTCAATTTTCCTTTGTCTTGAATGTGATTAGCACCCAGCTGGCATCAATGAAATCAAACATTATTTACACGTTCATTTCTGGCGTAAAAAAACTAAATATTCACCTTTGAAACCTGCAGGATCCTTTTTTTTTCTCCCAGTCTAACACTTTGTTTCTGCCGTCAACTCAGAATAGAATAAAATCTAATGAGTTGTTGAGATTTCCTCCCGCTGAACTGAGTCTGCCAACGTAGATACACGAGGAGAAGAAGAAGACGACGAGGCCAGTTTGTGTGTTAAAACGGCTTGAGGGCCTTCAGGAACAACAACAGCGACCGACTGTAGCGTGACGACTGGAGGTCTTGTTGTTTTTCTTTCTTTTCCTGCACAGGTTTATGTAAATGAGCTGGTCCCCACCCCCCCCCACCCCACCCACCTCCTCCTAACATTAATTAGCACAGTGCTACCTTGCTCAATATTTGGTAACAGAGCCACCATCAGCGGATGCAGAAATTTGCAGGATTTGGCTTTTAATTAGGTGCAGGAGAAGACAGGTGCACTAACGAGCAAAAAGGAGCTAATTTGAATAGAAATCGTCCCGTTTATTGTGGGGGTATGGAGGGGGGGGTTAATTAGCAATGCAGAAGTAAACTGTGACAAGGTTCATACCTTCAGCCGCAGCATTTTGTGCTGTGATTAAAGCTTTTGTTCCAGTTTGTGAAACTCTTCCAGCAGCTTTTACAGGACCAGAACTGACATAACAGGTCAGCAACATGTTTTTCTGCTTCTGCAACTACATCAAGACGTTGTATCCAAATCAAAATCAGCTTTATTGGCCAAATATATTCATGCATATGTCAATGTGCTGATACAACAACGTTCAGACTGATACACAAGCACAACAAGCCGAGCTAAGATCATTTAACATAAACATATCACTATTAAAATGAAACACAGTGTCGCTCCTGGTCATTTTACATCTTTTTCTGTTGTATTATGCAGAAAAACTGAATGTCGATGTTGTTAAATTAAAGCAGAAAACAGAGCTGGACGACAGAATGAACAAAATCAACGATAAGAAATATCATATTTTGTGAATAAGAAATCTTGTTCTGGTATTTATAGGTCCATCCGTCTGGTAATGAAAAGTCAAACTAAAATAAATCAAAAATAGGACAAATTTGTTTTTTAAGCCTAGTTATTAAGAGGCTAGGCTAAGCTTAGCTTCACCAAAATTATCACTGAAAACATTTAACCTTTAAACAGGCTAAACTTTCCCTATATTTGTGCATCCTACACTGCATACTGGTAAAGTTCAAATAATGAAAATGCCTGTTCCAGCAGTTCAGCGGTTGATAAGACAGGAAAGTGTTATGTGGCCCCGAAGTTAGTGACAACCTGACCGGGCTCACTTAAGGTGGACTGACGTTTAAGGTGGACCTTCCTAAGCATGTTGTCCTAGCATCACTGAGTTCAGTGTCTCTTCAGTTTGTTTTTCCATCACATCAACAGAACAACACCAGCGTCACCTGAACTCCGTCAGGTTCACAGAAAGCTTCGTATCCGCTGACCCTCCTTCCTTCATTCCTTCCTCGATGTTGTCAGAGTCGAGCCGTAATGAGGCGCTGTGGTAATAATTAACACCGTGCTCGGGCTCACCTTCGGCACGCCGCCTCACCTTCAGAAATGACGGTGTTTAAGGCTTCATTTTCACCTGCCGGCGTGTCGTTATTAGATGTTGTTTGTTTGCGGGGAACTCCAACAGCGAAGGAAGCAGGAACACTCAGCTGAACCCGAAGCGACACGTTAAAACGCCTTCCACATCTGCATAAAGCTGCAATTAGTGTGTGTTGTGAAACAAGTGTCAAAGATATAGGCTCACAAAAAAAAAAACTCTCACATGACACATACCCCCACCCCCCCCCCACTCAGCTCATGCCTCCAGCTTTTGTTCAACACCTTCAGAGGCAGAGGGGCTGCTTGTGTTTGCAGATGAAAAGAACAGGAAGTCAGAGCTGAGACTCGTCAGACAGAACAATGTTTGGTGTGATGTTGCGTTTAAGTGCTGCTGTAATGAAGCGCCACATCTGAGGTTTTAAAAGCTATAATCAATATTTCGATAACTCCACAGTCTGAGCTGTCAGTGTGTAATGTGTTGGTTGTGGCTCGTAGTGATGAACCTACAGAGAATCATCAGCGACTCTGCAGCTCCTCTCGGCTTTATGGAGCTTTATAGTGAGTTTCAGCTCATTGTTTATCTGTCCGGCTGTAACATTACTGTTTTGGTTCACTCTCAGCGTCTCATAGCGTCGTTTTGGGCCGCAGCAGGAAGCTGTTTTCAGAGAAAAAGCTGTAAAAAGCCACTGTAAACAGCAAACAGACACAGTTAGCTGTAGACTAGCTGGTGAACATAGTGGAGCATTTAGCAGCTATTGAGCCAGATATTTCCCTCAGGAGTTGCAAAAACAGAGCTAACAGAGAGTGAATACTGGACTTACATTCACCAGGTGGACAGAAACATGACTCCAAATGAATGATAATGTTGCTCCATAACTGCTGGATGTGGAAATAAGCATCTGATTGCTAACAAGTTCAACATATCAACTTAAAAGCCAATGATATGTCAGTGATGTGTTCACCGCTTATGTCTTATTGAAAACTAGTGAACAAAACATCAGTTGATGCAGGTTTAACAAGCACATTTAATTCATTTTAAACTCATGTTTATTGAAATAACTTTAAACTAAACAGAGAAGTTGATCAGCACAGTCTCCACTTTATCTACAACGTGTATTTAACGAGCTGCCGAGACTGTTAAAAGAACGACGACACGTGGAAACAAATTGTTGGTTCATCACTTCGGCAGCTATGTCAGAAAACAACTGTCCAATCCAAGTATGTAAATTTCGTGCTCAAGGAAACACACGCACAGAAGTACACACAGGTAGGTGGCAGACAGGTGGAGGACCCAGATGTAGACTCAACAGTCTCCTGTAAACAGGAATTGTGACAGATTCATAAGAGGACAGAGAGTATTTTGTATCCATGTGTGTGAACACACCGTTATGGAGCCTTTAATTATTACCTGCAGTTCCTTTAATGGCCACTAGATTAGAACTGTATCAATTATCGACAGAAAATTAACACATCTATTCTCTAAACAAAGATGAAAGTCATTCTCTGGTTCCAGCGACAGATCTTTGGGTTTTGGACTGTTGGTCCAACAAGACATTTAAAGACAGAATCTTCTCAGATGCTGGAAAATTGTGATGGACATTTTTCTCCATTTTCTGAATTTTTATATACCTAATGATTAATTGATTAATCTAGAAAACAATCGGGAGATGAATCACTAATAAAAAATAATGTTTGTTGCAGCTTTGCACTATATGCTGTATTGAAGTGAATGGGGAAAACTTCCAACATTTTCTAGAAATATAAATCAGTAGATTTTTGTTCAGCTCTGTGTGTCTAATATAAGATTGTGCCAGGAGAACTCTGGGAGGTCCACCTTCCTTTTTGTAACAGACACAGATGTTGGTGACTGTCTCAGGTGAAGCTAGGGACCGTCTGTTTATTTAAACCAAAACACTTTCCATTTCTGGGAATCCAAACCATCGCCGCCCCCTTCCCCTCTAATAAAGAACCACAAAATGAGGCCTCAGTGTGTCTCAGCAGGAGACCCTGCAGCTGCTTACCTGTGCGGCATCACCTGTGCTGACTTGTATCAGAAGGAAATTAATGACAGGGGACGGTCCGATCGGCAGCTACGTCAGCCTCAGCTCGCCTCGGGGTCCGCCGGGAAGCCGGATGCCAGTTAGGAAGCTGTCCAATCATGTTTGCCAGTTTTGCTGGCTGTCGCCTTCAGGCGCTGAAATCAGCTTTCACTCTCCTGTTTTATACTCCAGGTGATGTGCTGCGCTGTTTCTAACAAAAGGCATGTGCTCATACCGGATAATTAAATACAAAGAGACAAAATATTGTTACTATACATCAGAAGACTAATTGTAGGCACACTTGAAACTTTCCGTGAGATATTTATGTTTTTTAATCACCGTACAGAGAAGATGTTGATAGATAAAACAGCCCCTTTCCCTCCATTCATTACAGCATTCAGGTGGTCAAAGGTCACAGCAGCACAATGGTCACACTGAAGCTCCATTCAGACTGTGTTAGTGTCTGCAGTGGATGTGTGGTGACTGTAACGTTACCTGATGGTGTTTAATTTAACCAGGAGAGTTCATTGTCGTCTTTTACAGTCAGACACAGATGCACATGTTCATTGTTCAGTATCAAACCTTTAATCTGAACAGAACAGCCAGAGGAGGGACAGAAATTTAAAAAATAATCACAAAAATAAAAATAAAAAACACATTATCTTACAGGTCAAGTCATTTCTCATTAATCTCTGAAAAATTAGTGGAAAGAATTATATAATATGATACTAATTATTGGAAAAATACCCACTAATCAGTTGAGTTTGTAAGAAGCAAGAAATACTTAAAAACAGATACGGTTAAATAGACTTAATCATCTCAGATGTAATCTCTGTGACACAACTACTAAAATCTTAATAACACAAAAACAAACCTGTCAGATCCATTTAAACTCAAGATGTATGAATTTGTTTTTTAAAACGTTTGACTGTAATTTGCAGTCAGAGTTTAATAATTGGAAGAATACCAATTAAAGCTGCAATTACCAACTGTTTCCCATTTAAATTCACACCGGAGGGGGAGGAACCTAAGCCTCTTGACTTGTATCTGATTGGCTGGTGGGGTCGCCCATCTCGCTAATCATCAAGCTTCCTTTTAAAGGATCAGTCTGGCAATTTTCTATAATTTTCTTCTTGTCAACAAATCTCGCGTTTGGATCCAAAGCCTGATATTTCTTATTCCTCTGTGCTGTGGACCTCCGTCTTCACCATGAAGAGTTTGGTCATGTTAGTTTGTTTAGGAACGGCTCCAAAGATTAATAACAGCGATCACATTTTCTACATATTTCTACATCTTGACTTTGTGTTATATTATAAATTTCTCAGGGAACTTCAGTATAAAGTCAGGAGGATGTGAACTGCCAAGGACTCGTCTTTACATTAAAACAGTGTGAATTTATGGGTTCAGATCATGTTAGCTTTAAGATTCCTCTGAAGAACAGAACAGATGCTGAACTTCACACTTCAGCATGAGTAAAACTCAGTGTGACATTGAGAACATCAGCAAGGCCTGCAGAGAGCGAGCAGTATAGTGTGTGTGTGTGTGTGTGTGTGTGTGTGTGTGTGTGTGTGTGTGTGTGTGTGTGTGTGTGTGTGTGTGGTTTTTTGAACAGCCGCCGGCCTCGCTCTCTTAATGAGCTCTAATCCTGCATCAAACACGCAAAACTGTCGACGCTGTAAACAAAGACGACAACGCAGCAACCCATCAGCTGTCAGTCAGCCGTCAGCTGGTCCCGCATCAAACACCAAACACCAGGCGCAGAGGCAGATGAGGGTGAAGATGGATTCAATGAGTCTTCTTTCCAAAACTTTATTTAAAACAGGAACATCTGGCTTCTTGTGGCAGCTCCTTCATGCTGAGTGTAGCTGTTGGTAGTCGTCCAGTTTTGGTGGTTTTCATGTCAGAGTTGAAGGAGTCAATGTGGACAGATGATCTGTACAAATGTTTGTGTGTGTTTAAAAACCTTTGCAGGCACAGACCTCAACAATGTCAAATCATGGAAACTTTCTCTCTCCATAAACTCTCCCTTCATATGTATAATGTGAACATTTATGTATTTATTGTTATGTATATTTTAGATTTTATATTTGGTACTTATTGTACACATTTGTCTCTTGTCTAATTGTCATGTAATCCAAAACCTGAGGTGAGCTTCTGTAGAAATGCTGCCTGCAAGTCAAAAGTCAGGGCTGCAACCTGCTCGAAACGCTTTGTTTGCAACGTTCTTTTTCTACCTTGCTGATGAGCTGACATCAGCTCGTCCCACAGCCGTCTGTTCTGTAGTCGTGGTTGCTAAGGTGGTTGCTAAGGTGTTTCCATGTGTTGGTCACATTGTTCACTCTCATATCTCAGATGTGATTCAGCTCCAACATGTACGGATGGATTTGAGAAGTTGACATTTGGAGTAAAGAAGGAGAAAAAGAAGTGAAATCCTGCTACTATAGTTTGTTTACGAAGCTTCCTGAAGCTGACCAATCAGAACAGAGTGGGCTCATCAGGAGGCGGGGCCTTAAAGAGACAGGAGCTAAAACGGCCTGTTTCAGACAGAGGCTGAACTGAGGGGCTGCATAAAGGACCCGCAGAAGATAAATAAGGAGTTTTTAACTGTAACTTATGTAAAGATATTCCAGTAGAGCCCCAGAATATAAATATAGAGCTGGACATGTGCAGAATATGTCCTCTTTAAGGAAGTAGTAACTTTAACCCACACCACATGTTTCTCTCACCTTAACAAAGTGATCATTTTAACCCAAACCATCATCTTTCCTTAAACCTAACCAAGTGGTTTTTGTATCTAAACATAACCAGACACAAAGATGTAAAGCACAGACAGATGAAGTCGTTCTGCTGATTACGACCAATAGAGGCGCCAGATTAAAAAATGCTCCTATGTGTCGTCTTGGAGTCACATGATCAAACCACGTATCTGGACATCTCATTCGGAGGACTTGTACTTTCGTGTTTTCTGCTGCTGCGTCACTTCTAAAGTCTCCCACATGCTGCTGTTTGTCTGTTCTTCATACATGAAGTCAGTCTGGTGTCAGCGTTTATCTGATGCTCCTCCACTTGACTCACTATTGACACTTTTAGACTGACTGTGATGTATTTAGTGCTATTAAGCGTAATTATCATTATTAAATGTCATTATAAGTCAAGTCAAGTCGATTTATTTTTGGAAGTTATCTCAGGGCACTTTTCACGTAGAGCAGGTCTAGACCGTACTCTTTAATTTACAGAGACCCAACATTCCTCCATGAGCAGCACTTGGCGACAGCAGCAAGGAAAAATTCCCCTTTAACGGGAAGAAACCTCAAGCAGAATCGGTCTCTAGGTGGCCGGACATCTGCCAGTTGGGTTGAGAGAGAGAGAGGGAGGGAGGGAGAGAGACACAGAGAAGCATGATAACAATAATAATGATAGTAGTCATAGAAATATGACTAATAATAGTAATAATAGCAGGTGTGGGCATCAAGCAGAAACACAGCAGTACAGCAGCATGGGGTCCCTGCAGCCATGGTTGCTGAAAACTTGGGATTCATAACCAAGCAGTCTGCAACCATGATCAAAGGAACTTGTGAGGCGAGAAAGCACAACTCTGGGGGAGAAGCCAAGTTAGTAACATGCATTCATGGTAAATGAATACATACAGATGGAGAAGAGGAGAGAGGAGCTCAGTGCATCATGGGAAGTCCCCCAGCAGTCTAGGCCTATAGCAGCATAACTAGGGGCTGATCCAAGGCGAGCTTGGTTGGTCCTAACTATAAGCTTTATCAAAAAGGAAAGTTTTAAGCCTACTCTTAAACATAGAGAGGGTGTCTGCACCCCGGTCCGAATCTGGTAGATGGTTCCACAGGAGAGGAGCCTGATAGCTGAAGATTCTACTTTTGGAGACTCTAGGAACCACCAGTAAGCCTGCATTCTGGGAGTGCAGTGTTCTAGTGGGATAATACAATACTATGAGCTCTTTAAGATATAATGGTGGCTTTGTAAGTTAGGAGAAGGATTTTAAATTCTATTCTATATTTTACAGGAGGCCAATGCAGCAAAGCTAAAATGGGAGAAATGTGATCTCTTTTTCTAGTTTTTGTTAGCACATGTGCAGCTGCATTCTGGACCAACTGGAGAGTCTTTAGAGACTTGTTAGGGCAGCCTGATAATAAGGAATTCCAATAATCCAGCCTAGAAGTAACAAATGCGCGGACTAGTTTTTCTGCATCTTTTTGGGACAGGATGTGCCTGATTTTTGTGATATTATGTAAGTGAAAAAAGGCAGTCCTTGAAATTTGCTTTATGTTGGAGTTAAATGACATATCCTGATCAAAGATAACTCCCAGATTCCTTGCAGTGGTGCTGGAGGCCAGGGTAATGCCATCCAGAGTAGCTATATCATTAGATAACATGCTTCTAAGATGTTTAGGGCCAAGCACAATAACTTCAGTTTTATCTGAGTTTAGTAGCAGAAAATTGCAGGTCATCCAGGTCTTTATGTCCTTAAGGCATTTTAGGAGTTTGTTTAAGTGATTGGTTTCATCTGGCTTCATTGATAAGTATATGTGGGTATCATCTGCATAGAGATGAAAATTTATGGAGTGTTTCTGAATAATATTACCTACAGGAAGTATATATAAGGTATTGTGCTTGGACCAATGCTATTGGTCCAAGCACAGAACCTTGTGGAACTCCGTGTCTAACTTTTGTGTGCTGGAAGATTCATTGTTAACGTGTACAAACAAATCTATCTAATAAATTGGATTTAAACCAGCTTAATGCAGTTCTTTTAATGCCAATTAAATGTTCTAGTCTCTGTAATAGGATGTGATGGTCAGTTGTGTCAAATGCAGCACTAAGATCTAACAAGACAAGTACAGAGAGAAATGCTTTGTCTGATGCAGTAAGGAGATCATTTGTAACTTTCATCAGTACTGTCTCTGTGCTATGATGCGCTCTAAATCCTGACTGAAAATCCTCAAATAAACTATTGTTATGTAGAAAGTCACATAACTGATTAGAGACTGCTTTCTCAAGGATCTTAGAGAGAAATGGAAGGTTAGATATAGGTCTATAGTTAGCTAAAATGCCTGAATCAAGAGTAGGCTTCTTAAGAAGAGGTTTAATTACAGCTACTTTAAAGGACCATGGTACATAGCCTGTTAGTAAAGACAGATTGATCATATCTAGTAAAGAAGTCCTAACTAAGGGTGTGACAAAGTGGGTGAGAATACACCATTTGTCCCTACTTTCACCATCAATGCCACATAGCTTACAACCATGCTTGGTAATTGTTTGTTTAGCCATATGTTCATGATCAATCTGTAACACATACTGTGACACATACTATCCCGGGTTTGTTTGTGGTTTGCATTATGTTTGGTTACAGTTCACATACCAGCAACATTTTTGGTTGAAGTAAAACACCGACAAGTATTGTTAAGTTTAGTTATTGTTTATTGGGTTAAATCGGCATTTCATAATTCAATCCTATTCTTTCTGTGCTACTTACCATACCCACCATGTGCTCCACAGACAAAAGGAGGAGGCACCCAACAATGGCCTGTATTTATACACTGGGTGACATCATTGGTGATGTCACTGGGTTGGATAATGTGGCGTGGGTGGTAGTTAATTATGTTAAGTGAGTTATTTACTGTGACTTTGATCAGTTTATGTATGGTTGCAAGTGTGTTATATGGTAAGCTATGGTAAAGTGTTTCACCATGGAGGTTGGCAAGACTGAATAACTTTATTTCTGACCTGTTTTAGCAGAGACATGGGATGCACCTGCAGCAATGGTACAGCCCAGATTGACTCTGATGGACTGCTGATGGAAGGGTCTATTTAAGCAGTTGCTTTTTGGCTGTCAGGGGGTTAGTACATCAGTGTGTAGCTGTGTGCACATGATGATAAGTTAATATAAGTTCAGTTGATATGAGTTGAGTTTTGATCAGTTAGGCCAAGTTAGCTATTTAGTTGTTTTTTGTTTTGTACATAATTTTTTTTGTTGTTTTTGTTACATGTGTAGCATGGTGCCACTTTTTTTTGTAAATAAACCACCTTGTGATACCTGGATACCTACCTGTGATACCTACCACAAAGGGTAAGACTTCCTTAAGCCGCCTAGTTGGGATGGGGTCTAAGAGACAGGTTGATGGTTTAGCTGAAGACATCGTTGAAGTTAGTTCAGGGAGGTCAATGGGAGAAAAACAGTCTAAATATGTATCAGGTTTTACAGCTGTTTCTAAGGTTCATGTGTTTGGGGATAAATCAGTGCCTGTTGAGGGCAGGAGGTGGTTAAATTTGTCTCTGATAGTTAGAATTTTATCATTAAAGAAGCTCATAAAATCATTACTACTGAGAGCTATAGGAATACATGGATCAATAGAGTTGTGACTCTTTGTCAGCCTGGCCAAAGTGCTGAAAAGAAACCCAGGGCTTTTTTTATTCTCCTCTATTAATGCTGAGTAATAGGCGGCTCTGACATTATGGAGGGCCTTCCTATATGTTTTGAGATCTTGCCAGACTAAGCAAGATTCTTCAGTTTCATGGAACGCCAAATCCTTTCAAATCTCCGTGATGTTTGCTTTAATTTGTGGGTTTGGGAGTTATACCATGGAGCTAACCTCTTATGTTTTATTATCCTCTTTTTTTAAAGGGGCAATGGAGTCGAGTGTCATTCGCAATGAGCCTGCGGCACTATCAACAAGATGATAAATATGGGACGGACTAAAATTAGCATAAAAGCCCTGTTGTATGAGACATGGCATTGAATTCAGTGCTGATGGAACTGCTCCCTTAAATTTAGCTACAGCGCTCTCAGATAGACATCTAGTGAAGACATTTTTGTCTCATGGCGTGTAATCCAGTAATAGGAATTCAAAAGTTATTAAGTAATGGTCTGGTAAAACAGGATTTTGTGGATGAATGCATATCAATAGCTAGTTAGTCGATTGTCTTTGCCGGCGGGTTTAGACTCGACGTTTCGTTCTGTTTTCAGCTCTTATTTCTCTCTACAACTTTTATTTTCCTCGGCAGTGAGGCACAACATTTCAACCTCTGTGTCAGCTGTTTTGTGAGCAGGTGCTGGTTGCTGGCGGCACACGTCAGGACATCTGATAGTCGCCGTTCGTTGCCGACTGGAAACTGATATCCTGTCTGAGCAGCATGATGGGCGGCTGTTTGTATTCCAAACATTCGTGTAATTGGTGTTTTTGTGTTTTCTCTCTCTGACTGCCGTTCACCTGCACGACAGGTTCGATCACATTGTCCTGTGAGAGGAGACTGTTACCTGTGAGAGGAAACAGTCTGCGAGTGTGTGTGATGTACAGACACATTATATTTGTATTCAGGTGACATCAGTGTGTGTGTAGCTGTTCAAACCTCCGGCAATGCATCACTTTCTACGCTTCCACCTTCATTCAGAAGCCCGAAAACATCACAGGTGTAATTATTTTGGGGGTTTTTTTCTCAATCACAGAATGATTCTTTTGTGATCTCGACATAACAGGTTTTGCTTCCTCCTAATTAATTCCTGAGCTCAAAAAAACCCAATCTGCCTTTTGTCAATCATTAGAAGACAATCATTCTCACAATCAGAGCTCAAAGCTTGTTATGTCATAATCACTGGAAAATGATGCTCCTCTCAAGATCACTGAATAATTATTGTCATCTTTCTATGTGTGGATCATATTTGCACCTTCCAAAACTCCTCAGAGGATTTTCATTCCTCAATAAGAAGTTAACAGAGATAAAACAACTGCTGGCACAACAGAAACACAACTTATTAACAAATTAACTTTATTAAGGTGTCAAACAATAAACAAAAAAACTTTAAAGATCAGCAGAAGCTCCCCTTTAGAAAGATGTGTGTTTCTCTGTGATGTGTTCAGGATCAACATCAGTAAATCCACTTTAACATTAGAGAAAAAAGTCGCTTGTAATTTGAGATCTTGGCTCATAATAATAATTTGTGACTTTTCCTCCAGTAAAAGTGTTTACAGCTACATCCAGACCTGTGTGTGAACCAGAAGTGTTGAGAAGCAAATGCAGCTTGTAACTCTATAGAGCAGATTCAGCATCTTGTGAACAAACAAAACATGACATCACAACCTGACATCAATCAGAATGATGTCACTAAACATATTGATCCTTGCTGGCTGATACAGAACAATTACAGTCAGCAAAACGATCAGAGTGATCAAATCAATGAAAATGTTGCTTTGGTTTTATCAATACATGTTTTTTTTACATTACTGAGGTTCAGAATGTTCCATCAACAGTGGTGAAAAGTACATTTATACTGAAGTACTGTACTAAAGAACAGTTTTGAGGTACTTTATTTCAATGCTCTGCTTCTCTTTTCTTCCACTTTACTACAACTCAGAGGCAAATATTAGAACGAGACAATTAGAAAAATAATAGAATATTAGAACTAAATTTACTTGATATCTTTAGTTACTAGTTACTTTACAGATTCAGATTAATAAAACAGACTACAATCAACAAATCGTCATTGATTAATGTTTATTAGAAAATATCGTATAAAATAGTTTGAAGCAATACACACACAAGACACCCTGTAAGAAAGCAATTATGATAAAATGAAATAAATATAATAAAGGAATGCAAAACATAATTATTTTAAATTAAAATTAAAAATAGAGCAAGCAAATAAAGCAAAATGAAAAAATAAAAAGTAATCATCAACATCAAAAAATAAATCAACCAAAACAACGTGCAGACTTTTGGCTGCATATACACGTAAAATTGCTTTTAAACACGACTAATGCATAAATATTTAATTCATTCATCTCTGATGGCAAATATTCCAGTTTCATTCTGATTCATCGACAGTGTGAGCCGTTAATATAAACCTATGCAGAACATAAAACTTACAAAAGGCCAGCCCGTCCCAGAAAAACCACAGTATGGGTCTAAAATCAAGCAGGTAGTTCCTGATCTGACCTGCATTCTCTCTAATGACCAGCAGGGGGCGACTCTACTGGTTGCAAAAAGAAGTCTATGAGAAAATGACCCTACTTCTCTCTTGATTTATTATCTCTGTAAACACTTTCCTAATGAGTTTATGGTTTCAGTCACTAGTTTCAAGTCTTAATTTTGTAAAAAAAATTTATGGCCCTGTTTAGAGTACAATAGGCGATAAAGCAGCCTATGATTTAGGGTGTGCCTACCTTGTGATTGACAAATCGCTATCACGGTGACAACATTGATAATGTAATGTAACCATGGTGTAACCCCAGATTCGCAGAGTACAGGCGTAGCTGCTGCTGTTTCACAGTGTGTTTTCAGTTCATGAAAGTTAATTGTAATATTTTGGTCGTTTTAAAAGAGTCTTGTTCAGCATTTGGTTGAACTACAAGACCTTCTAGGAGTCGGCTGTTCAGTTTTTCTGGTAAGTACATTTAGTTTGAATGGTTTTAGGCCTGTTTGTCGCTAGCGAGCATTAGCATTAGCAATGATCTGTAGTTACATTTATGCCATTTTGCGACTGATTACGACCTGGGGAAGTGACGCAGGTCACATGACGTCAGTATAAGGTGACTTTAGTCAGATGGCAGAGAGGCAAAAAGTGGACCTAGCTGCAGAAGGCCGCTGTTCGCCTCGAGTCGGGACATTTTCAATCCTAAACCGTAACTTGGTGTTTGATGTTGCCATGACGATGAAGTTTGACTAACCACATTTCAAGTGATCATTTTAAGCCAAACCATGATCTTTCCCTAAATCTAACCAAGTGGTTTTTGTGCCTAAACCTAACCAGACCTTAACCACAGCGTTGTCACGTCATAAAACATCATTGTTTAACACTGATGTTTAACAGTTTTGGAAAGCAGCATTTTAACGTTACGCTCCTACGGGTTGTTCTGACAACATCATCCGTCCTCTAGAGGGCGCTGAAAACACTCATATCTGTGGTTTGGGAGTCACTGGAACCTATTCTGTCGTTTTTGGTATGAGGACGTGTTGAAAAGGCTGCTGCTGCAACCAAACAGGTGGGATATAAATCTGAGGAGTTACGAGGAAATATATCTTTGCTGTTTTATTATTGAGATATTGGATAGTTTTATCACTTCAGGACTCGTTAAATAGAGATAACATTACTTTTGGTTTACTCATCAGTGACAGAGCAGATGACGAGTAGACGTTGCTTCATTTTAAAAAGGTCACAATCCAAGGAGGTTGGAAACCAAGTTCATAACGGAAACAATTAACATACAGTGATTCATTCAGACCTTAAAACCCGTTCATGATAGATTTATGTTGGCGCCACCGGCACCTTTTCGTCTGCAGTACACGCCATACACAAAACTCCTGTCTGTTTTTTACAACTTCATAGACTTGCTAACAACCAGGAGCAACAGACAGGAAGAACAAGAAGCAGTGTTTGCAAAAAAGGAAAAATATTCACATTTAGCATTAATAATCAGTATATAAGCACTTAATAAATGGCTTATAACACACTATAATGTAGTTGTAAGCAGATAAAAGGACATTTTTAAGTGTTAATGTACAGTATTTGTCAACAATTATACCCTATGAGGACATATTTTATATTACAGCTGTTTTTTACTATATTGTCATGATTATAGTTGTAATAAACCATTTATTAAAGATCCTCTCCAGACTTGTATTAAGACGTATAAAGATACTCTGCTTTGAATAATAATGTGTGTCTGATATGGTTTTTCTGCAAAAAAAAAAAGTATAATTACCACTTTAAAATCCTTAAAATGGCATCTACTCCTTCCTCATTAAAAATTCCAGAATCTATGAATATGCAAATATATTCATGGCGGCGCGCAGCAGCACAGCGTCTTCAGTGCAGGTAGTCCAAGAAGGTACAACCGAACTTCTGAACGTTATCAACAACTTCCACCAAAGTTTAGAGCGGCGTTCAGCAGACTGCAGCTCCTGAGGACACAACGCCCTGCAGCAGCGGACTGGCGAAGCAGATTGCAGCGGCTCAGCGGCGAGAGGAAGCAGCGTGCACGGAAGAAGAAGAGAGGTTAGCGAGCCGGTCTGTTAGCCAAGCTAAAAGCTAACGACAGCCATTCCGTCGCTCTTTCTGCCCACTGGATAACAAAATGGATGTGATCCGACTGAGCGTTCATCAGAAGATGAAGGACTGTTGTGTTTTTCTCCTGATGGAAACTTGGCTAAACAGCAACATGACGGACGCAGCTTTTCAGCTCAACAGGTTACCACTCTCCCGCGCAGATTAGAACCAGCTATCAGGGAAAACCCGAGGAGGTGGATTCTACATATCATTATCTTTAATTATAAACGACTGGTTCCTTAGAATTGTGACATAGGAAAATCCTGCCTGACTGAATCTATGTTTTTGAGTTTTTTAGCAAATGAAAAACACCACATGGACACGTTAACAAGGTTAAAAACATGATTTTCATTGGAGGAGGTCTTAAACTGTTACATGCTGCTTGTGGATGCTTAATTAAGAGACTTAAAATAAAGTGTTACCACTAACATCGTCATAAATATACAGAAGCTCATTTCAGCCAGGAAAGCTTTTTAAAAAATGAAAAATTAAGCATGATAGAAAGAAAACATACTCACTGTAAGTCTGAATTATGAGAAACTGAACCGAAATTTTTACCTAATGAGTCAAAATTATGGTCTAGACGTTTGACGTGAAAAGATTTATGTATGCGTCACCTCTCAGAACAGAAAAGTGCTTCATAGTTGACTAAGCAAACACGGAAATGAACCAATAACCTAAATAACAGAGAGTGTAGTCTGGCCTGCCGCATTAACGTCAAATTAAAATGTTATTTTCTCCATGATTAAGTGTAATTATCCCAATCATTGTTCTGCAGACTCACAGCAGCCCTCGCGTCTAATTCCTCCGCCGTCATTACACTTAATTAGAGCTCTTTGAATGATTCATAAAAAAAAAACGTCATTTACTGTCCGGGCTCCCCGGCTGGAGGCCAGCCTATCATTTCCACCGAGCAGCTCTCAGCCAATCAGAATGGCCTGTCCAGGTGGCAGCGCAGGGGGTGAGGTGCTGATTCAGGATCAGCTTGTCCTCCCTCTTGGCCTCCATCGTGAGTTCTGTGGACTTCTGAAGCTGATCTCCTGCGTTTCAACCAGTTCTTCTAGTCTATAAACGCAGCTCTGCGCTGCAACCCGTCATTAGCCCCGCAGCTGTCATGGCAGCTGTAAATCAAACCCACCAGCTCTGTTGTCATGGTGACACCAGAGGCTCGGGTGGTTTTACTGAAGCTGCAAATCAAGGCGGGCCGTTTGAGCCGACAGGCCTTTTGCAAAGCTGGGAGAGTTTTTAGGGAAAGTCGATCCTTGTTTTAGGTCAAATTAGGTGTTTCATGTCAATTAATCACCGGTCAAGACCCGACAAGAGGACAGCTGGTTCACACTCACAGGACAAGACTTTGACATTTGTCATATGGCGTCTGTGGTGGAAAAAGTACCTCCTCTAAAAAATGTGTTTTTCTTCTTGTTCCTACAGTTGGATGTTGTTCTTCTTCTCTGTGAAGAATGATGTATGTGCAGAGTTTGTTTTCACCTTCATCTGCTGAAGGAGGAAAGTTTCTCTGAGCTCATTGAAAATCTGATTTTAAGCGTCGGGCCTACAAGCAGGATTTATGACATCACAACTAGTTTGGAGCCAATCCTGTTTCAGTATTCAACTTACACAAGTGTGATGTGGAAACCTGAAGCCTCCAGCGTACAAACACTGAGGATGAACTTTTACAGTGAAGGAGGAGACATCTGGTGTCCAGCAGGAAAACTTTAGAAATTACAGAAAATTTTTAATGAGGGAGAAGGAGGATATAATTCTAAGGACTTTAATGACGTAATTACACATTTTTTGTGGGAAAACCATATTAAACACAAATTATTATTCCAAGTAGAATATTTTATATACATGTAAAAACATGTCTGGAGGGAATCTTTCAGTAAAAGTACCAATACAACAATAATATTTAAGTATTACGAGCTTGATGTAGTTAAAGTATTGCAGTAAAAGTACATAAGTATTATGAGCTTGATGTAGTTAAAGTATTGCAGTAAAAGTACATCAGTATTATGAGCTTGATGTAGTTAAAGTATTGCAGTAAAAGTACATCAGTATTATGAGCTTGATGTAGTTAAAGTATTGCAGTAAAAGTACATCAGTATTATGAGCTTGATGTAGTTAAAGTATTGCAGTAAAAGTACATAAGTATTATGAGCTTGATGTAGTTAAAGTATTGCAGTAAAAGTACATAAGTATTATGAGCTTGATGTAGTTAAAGTATTGCAGTAAAAGTACATAAGTATTATGAGCTGGATGTAGTTAAAGTATTGCAGTAAAAGTAGTGGTTTGGTCCCTCTGACTGATATATTATTATATATGACATCATTAGATTATTAATAGTGAAGCATCAGTGTTAGAGCAGCATGTTACTGTTGTAGCTGCTGGAGGTGGAGCTAGTTTACACTACTTTATATACAGTTAGCTAGTTTAGTCCAGTGGTTCCCAACCTAGGGGTTGGGCCCCTCCAAAGGGTCAGCAGATAAATCTGAGGGGTGGTGAGATGATTAATGGGAGAGGAAAGAAGAAAAAACAAAGTTCTGATACACAAATCTGTTTTCAGTTTTTGGACTTTTTCTCTAATCTTTGATTTTTGCTGAAATATTGGATCATTTGAACATTTATTGAAATGAAAGCATGTGAGAAGTTTAGAGGGAAAAATCACTATTTGGTGGAGCTGTTAACAACTCATAGACATGTGAAATGTGACCCCGACTACACACTGCTTTTTGTAAGACGTCAAAAGACAAAAAGGTTGGAAACCACTGGTTTCATCTTTAACAATGTGTTGTATTTTAAAAGCTTGTTATATTATCCATTGTGTCAAATCTTCATCTGAAAAGTAACTAAAGCTGTCAAATAAATGTAGTGGAGTAGAAAGTACAATATTTCCCTCTGAAATGTAGAAAGTAGCATCACATGGAAATACTCAAGTACAAGTACAAATATTTTTAAAAGCTTTGTTTTCAGGAAGAAAAAAAAACATGTCAAATACCAGCGTGCAGGTCGGCTACATCACTATCTCAGTGTCTCTCCTCTGCTCCGCTGTTACGTCTGTCAGCAGGTTTCAACAAGGGGAGTCACATCCACCTGCTACATGATGCACATTTTTTTATTTGGTCATCACTCCTGGAGTTGGGGGTGTTCCGCAGAATAAAAGCTGAGCTACTGACAGATGCAAAGTGTTCCCAAAGGACTCTCCATAACCTGTTGTTCCTCTTCTCCTTTCCACAAAGTTAGGTTGTAAAAAATAGGAAATAAATGAAAAGTGCAAAGCAAGAATCACTTTTGAAGTTCTTCTACATGTTACACGCTGTGCTGTCTCTGTGTTATGGGTGTATAAATAGGTAGAGGTCTGTCTGCAATGAGTCGATGAGTAAAGTTTTAGCTCAGTAGTCAGCGCAGTCTGATCTGGGAGACTCCAGTTCAAGACCCGATGTGGGGACCTCCTTCATAAGATAGTTTATTCATGAACACTTATTGCAACACTTTAATTTTCTAAAACTAAAACCGCAATAAAAACAAAAACAGGATTTTTAAGCCTCATTCCGGTTTAATTTGAATACAAATACAGATACAAATACAATTACTGGGCTCTCTGCACGTCCCTAGTGTCCACTGGCCCAAAAAGCATTTTTCATAAGTCTCAGATGAGCTGGAGAAGGACTCTACTGAGCACGCTCTGTGGACCTAAAAACATGGAAGCATGAGGAAACCAGCGGAAACGTTGCAGACTTAAGAGCCCACGTGACCCCCACAGATATCCAAGATTGGATGGCTTTAGAAATAGTTAAATTCTATTTTCACAATAAGTGGTTTTAATCATCCTTAATGATATAATGTATAAACAAAAGTCCATTTTCTGCATGTTTTTATTCATATTTAGCTCTGCCTGCTACATCCCTCTCTGTTCAGGCTACTTGGTTGGAAACTACTGATTTAAGTTTTATCAGTAATGTGTATTTTATAGGTTTATCTTGTGTTTTCTTATATAAAACATGAATCTGAAAAGTACGGAGCCCCGGAGGACCCAAATACAACATCTTTTGTGGTCAATTTAGCATCTTGTTTGCACAAAATCCTATCTGGTACATACGATAATAACAAGGTATTAAATTCAACTTGTTCACTCAAGTTATTATCTTGTATCTAGTAACTAGTGATGGAGTAAAAACTACAATATTTCTCTTTAAAATGTGGTGGAGTTAAAGTATAAAGAAGCAGAAAATGGAAACATCTTAAAATTGTACTTAAGTTTGGTTGTTGAGTAAATGTACATAACATGTGAAGTCTACAGCACATTAGGGAGGAACATTAGCTCATCAATCATGTGAGTAAATGGAGTTTACGTGGCAGTTAGTGAGGTGGAGCAGTCAACAGGTGTCATAAATCCTGTATGATAATCAATTGACGTGAATCACTGACTTTTATTGACGTTGCATTCCTTCTCACATTGTTATTTTCTGGCAGTTGCAGCAGCATGTGCTGCACATGACATTAAATGTCTGAGCAGGAAGATTAAATTACTGGTTACAGAGGCTGGTTTTTGTTTGCTTGCATTTGATTCTTTTTACCTGCATCAGGTGTTACGATGTGGGCTGCAACCAACCATTATTTTCATTATTAGACTTTCTCACTCAATTTAAAATTTAATCTATAAAATGTCGCAAATGCAGTTCCCAAACTCACAAAGTGTCGTCTTCAAATATCTTGTTTTGTTTGACCAACAGTCCAAAACCCAAAGATATAAAACAAAGAGAAGAAGCAAATAATCACCTGAGAAGCTGAAACTTGTAAATATTTGATATTAATATTTTAAAAAATGACTTAAATGATTCATCTACTGTCAATATACTGTTGTTGCAGATTAATTCTATTGATTTTAGCGGCTTTACGGAGCTTTATAGTGAGTTTCAGCTCATTGTTTGTCATGTGTCATCTCATCTGTCCGGCTGCAACTTTACTGTTCTGGTTCACTCTCAGCGTCTCATAGCGTCGTTTTCAGCCACTGTATACTTCCTGCTAACAGACACAGTTAGCTGTAGACTAGCTGGTGAACATAGTGGAGCGTTTAGCAGCTAAAGAGCCAGATATTTCCCTCAGGAGTTGGTAGAGAGTAAAAACAGAAGCTAAAAGAGAGTGAATATTGGACTTACATTCACCAGGTGGACAGAAACACGACTCCAAATGAATGATAATGTTGCTCCGTAACTGCTGGATGTGGAAATAAACAACTGTTTGCTAACAAGTTCAACATATCAACTTAAAAGCTGATGATGTGTCAGTGCTGCACTCACTACTTTTTTCTGCTGAAAACTAATGAACAAAACATCTGTTAACGCAGGTTTAAAGGCGTCGTCACACCAGATTTAAAAATGCTGGTTACTTTGACTACTTTTTCTGTCTTTACAAGCGTTACATAAGTTGACGTTATGTGATGCAGCCAGTGGGATCATGTTTGAGACGCAGGAGGAAGATTTAATTTAAAGTGAAAATGAGTTTGGAGGTGAAGGTGAGGAGAAAGTGGAGGAACACTGACTGGTTGGAATTCCCCTCCGTCAAGCCCCGACACCGTCAGCTTCACTCTCCCCATCCATTTGTCTTTTTCTTTAACAGCACACACACACACGTACACACACACACACACACACACACACACACACGTACACACACACACACCAAACTGCATCAGAGCTACTTTAATGAGTTTTTGTCACGCATGTGTACAGTCACACACACACGTCAACATGCAAATAAGGGCCACGTGTAAATACGCGCACACGCATACACACACACACACGCACACGCATACACAAGCCCATAAAATTTACAATGTTCTTGTTTTGTATAAAGGGACATAAATTCTGACAGATTGCTACGACTCTGAACATGATCCTTTAACCTCTTCTGCTCACCACTATTCTGGTGCAAAACCACTAAATTAAAATGTCTGCAGCTCCTGAAACACACTGACTATACGTGTGAATAATGTCCTAAACATCCTTGTGAAAATGTCAGAAACACTCTGACATTGGTGATACAGAAACAGAGCGATAGAGCAATAGAAATTGAAAAAAAACAGTCTAAATAACTGAAAAAAACATTGTAAGCCTTTGTTACTAAGGTTGTTTCATGTGTTTGCGTTGTAGTTATGAGACAGGGGTCGACTGTACCAATACATCTTTTAAATAAACTGTGTGAACTTATTGTCTCGTTAGCAACATAGCTGAGATAGCTAGTTTACTAACTGATTGCTAACTGACATTAGCTTTTTTTTCCCCCTCTTCAATCACTTTTCAATCAATGAAATGGTGTTCAATGGTGAACAAAATGTCAGGGAGAAGTAAACAGAACAGTAGAAAGAAGCTCTGGGAGCTATCGGCTAGCCTGGTCAAGACGGCTAGCAAGTTAGCAGTTAGCTCGCCAGCTACAGCAGTTCATCAAGTAGCCGTGCAAGTCACTACATCTCCAAATGTGGTATAATTTTTCAAGGCTTATGATGCGCTGAAGGGAACAAATGGCAACGCAAAGTGATGATTATCGTTATGTTAAGTTTTGAGCATAATTATGGTCAATTGTTGTTAACATGAAGTATTGTCAATCATGATGTATGTACACTTCACAGAACTTTGTAATCAATGCAAAGGGCACATAATATGTTAAAGATATTCACACTCAGAGCACTGATGACATTGTAAGCATGTTTGTATTAAACTTCACTATTTTTAAAAAATAACCTCAAGAAAGGATCAATAAATAATGGTGTAAAATAAACTTGAACAGCTTTAAAAATAAAAGGCCATGTCTGAACAAAGAAAACATGCCCAGACATGTCCAGGCTCACCCACAACCTATTTTTAGGACTTTGGGTCTACAACAGGTGATGTAAAGAGATTATAATGGTGTAACTGGCTAATATGAAGAGGCTGGACAGTAGACGTACCCTATGCAAACCAAATAGTATAAAAGAAGGGGCGCTCTTCGTTTAGAGACCACAAAGACAGCCTCAGGTTTATTTTACAGGTTTATTAGTCTACATCATCTGATTAATGACAAATTAGTAATAAATGAGCAGCAGTGAAGTCCGTCTTGTGGTCCTGGTCTCGAAGAGGGACTCTGTTTAAATAGTTTTAGTTTATATCGAGTTCATTTGTGGTTTTTATCAAACTGCACACAGAAAACTGAGGGACAGATAAATAACAGGCTGAGGTTTTGTCTGTAAAGGTGAATACCTGCCTCACATCTGAAGAAGTGTCCAAGATGACATCTTTAAATGTCTTGTTTTGACCAAAACTGAAAGATCTTTAGTTTACTGTCACGGAAACTAAAGAAATCAGAAAATATTCACATTTAAGAAGCTGGAATCAGAGAATTTTTTTCTTTAAAAATTATTAATTGATTATCAAAATAGTTGGTGATTAATTTAAAAGTTGGCAACTAATTGATCGATCAACTAATTGTTGCAGCTCTAGGATCGATACATGCAGAAATCTATCAGCAGATATGTAATCAATACTGACTGTATGGTCCTGACGGAGAGCTGCAGCGTTACAGCAGCAGCTGTGGCAGACGGAGGAGGAGGAGGAGGAGGAGGAGGAGGAAGAAGATAACAACTCACTCTGATGTTAATTGCTTTTATTTGCAGCAATTAAGTTGATTTGGTTGATTAGGGGTTTGATAACGAGTGGCTGGGTTAATTTGTCTCATTTGGTTAAATACTTTCATTAACATTATGAAGCTGCTGAGCACCTCTGATCCAACACACACACACACACACACACACACACACACACACACACACACACACACACACACACAGAGATGACGGATGATTGATGTTAATTGCAGCATTCGACTGATTGGAGGACTCGAACCTCAACAAGTGTGAAACAAACTTCAACTAACAAACAGAAAAACACAGTTAAACAGCAGAGAAAAGAAAGAAGCAGCTTCACACACCTGAACCTGACTGACTGACTGCTTTTAAACTTTGTTTTTTGTGGTTTTCTATTATTTACTGTCAGATATCTAAGGAGCCCGAGAAAAAAATACCTTATTTATACTCTTGATTTAACAGAATTCTCCCTCATGCCGTCCTCTCGTCCTGCGTCCTCACTGTGGATCGTTTGGATTTAATGAGATTTTATTTTAATCTTGTGGCAAAAAAAGGGAAGTCACACAGGTATTCAATATTATAAAATAAATTCATTTAAAACAAAGTTCTCAAAGCAAACAAACATAACTAATAAGTGAGGAGAGTCAGTAAAGTCAGCCTCCCAGCACCTGGAGAAGCAAATTTAAGAGTTTACTGGGAAAGTAGGAAGAGGAAAGTCGGGACCAGCGACTCCAAGTGCACCAACAACATTAACCTGCTCAACACGGCAATTTTAAATTGTGGAGCGAGTTTGTGATGCTCAGACTTACAGTCATACCAGCACTTTGTCTCACAAGGCTTCATGTACTGAGACGTTCACGTTGTATCAGCTCTGCTTGTGGTTCACATACCTGCAGGAGCTGAAAACATTCAGACGGTTTTCTCTACCTTGTTGATGAGCTGACGTCGGTTTGTCGCGCATGCCCATAAACAGCCATCTGTCCTGTAGCCTTGGTTGCTAAGGTGGTTGCTAAGGTGTTTCCATGTGTTGTTCAGCTCCAACATGTACGGATGGATTTGAGAAGTTGACATTTGGAGTAAAGAAGGAGAAAAAGAAGTGAAATCCTGCTACTATAGTTTGTTTACGAAGCTTCCTGAAAGCTGACCAATCAGAACAGAGTGGGCTCATCAGGAGGGCGGGGCCTTAAAGAGACAGGAGCTAAAACGGCCTGTTTCAGACAGAGGCTGAACTGAGGGGCTGCATAAAGGACCAGTAGAAGATAAATAAGGAGTTTTTAACTGGAAATCATACAAAGATATTCCAGTAGAGCCCCAGAATATAAATATAGAGCTGGAAATGTGCAGAATATGTTATGTTTGCTTTGAAGCTCCATCAGATTGGAATAATTTGCCAGACTCAACGTTCCCATTTTTTTCTGGAAAAATATTTGAGCTACATTTGGATGAAAACGTCACACTGTTGTTTTAGCTTCTTTATCTTTTCCTCTTTCTTATTATTCCTCCTGCTACTCCTCTTCCTCCCCTCCTCTTTTTCTTCTCTTCCGTCCTCCTCTTCTTCTTCATCATCCTCCTCTTCCTCTCTGACAGTGAAAATCTTTTCAGGATCTTTTCTCTCTGATTATGATTTCGTTAGCTTCACACTTGTGTTAAATGATCTTTGCCGCTTTTTAGAAATCTTGTCCTGTTTTTCTTGACTCTTCCTCTTCTTCTGCTCTACTCTTCCTCCTACTCCTCCTCTTATACGATTCATACGAGCTGTTTATCTTGATGAACCAACTTCTAATATTCACACAACAGTAGTGAGTTCCTAGAAATTCAGTTAAAATTTGAGCTACGTTTGGTTGGAAACGTGTTTCTATTTCTTGGCTGTTGATGCGTTTTATATTGCGAGAAATGAAACATAAAATCAAAACAATGAGAACCTTCACTGTCCAAATCAAACTTTACATCTGAATTTTTGTGGTTTAAAATAAAAAGCAGAGAATAAACTGTGGAAACTTGTTGTTTCTTCTTATCAGCAACAAACATATTAAATGCAAGTAAATGTTTAGAGCTGCTGCGCTGCGTCTCACAGGTCAGATATAAATCTCCTGAGCACGTCTTTTGTTTTTAAACCCGTTTGCTCTCTTTTATGGTTTCGATAATTTAATTAACGAGAGTCGATACTGTCGCTCACCTGGAGTCACCTGGAGTCGTGTTTTAAACACTCCGAGGAGATAAAAAAGACAAAGTGATAATTTCTTTCTGTCGTTCATGCACCTACATGCATCCCACCATGTGTTATTTCACCTCAGCCTCCCAATGTGAATATTTATTCATTTCCATGGCAACAACACCAACATACAGGCAGGTAGCAGCTACTGGAGGAGGAGGATGATGCAGCTTCATCATATTTCTACAGTGCAGTCAGTCTGTGCTGAGTTTACACGTCACTGCACCGTTGTGGTTATTTTTCTCTGATGTGACATCAGAATATGATTCATGTGATCTTATTTATGTGTATAATTTGATTTAGTGAGTGAAATGTGAGAATTAAAATCGCTATAAACATGATATTCCCTAAATGTTGGTGTTCTATATGTAATATTCTTGTTTTTGTGGTGGTTTATCACATCTATCACATTCATTGTTTTATCAGTTCCTCTATCATTTCATTTCAAGTTGCTGCAATCAGCAGATTCACTCAGAGGGAGTGAGTTAATCTGCACGAATATTTTGTGTAAAGTTCAACTTTTGCAAGCTAACGAGTTTGCTAACTGACTGTTAGCAAACTCGTTAGCTTGGACAGTTTTATTTTCCTTCTTCAATAAGCTTTTATTGAATGAAATGATTAACAAAATGCTGGAGGGAAGTAAACAGTACAGAGACACAATATAGAGAAGCTCAGGAAGAAAACATGACATTAAGTGAGAAATCAACAAAGTAAAAATGTAAATAATGAAGAGTGTAAATAATGTTAATAACATATTCTGCACATTTCCAGGTGTATATTTATATTCTGGGGCTCTACTGGAATATCTTTACATAAGTTACAGTTAAAAACTGCTTATTTATCTTCTACTGGTCCTTTATGCAGCCCCTCAGTTCAGCCTCTGTCTGAAACAGGCCGTTTTAGCTCCTGTCCCTTTAAGGCCCCGCCTCCTGATGAGCCCACTCTGTTCTGATTGGTCAGCTTTCAGGAAGCTTCCTCCGGCTCCGGAGGCTACGTAAACAAACTATAGTAGCAGGATTTCACTTCTTTTTCTCCTTCTTTACTCCAAATGTCAACTTCTCCAATCCATCCGTACATGTTGGAGCTGAAATATGAGAGTGAACAATGTGAACACATAGAAACACCTTAGCAACCACCTTAGCAACAGCCTTAGCAACAACTATAGCAACCAAGGCTACAGAACGGATGGCTGTTTATGGACGCATGCGACAAGCCGAGGTCAGCTCATCAGCAAGGTAGATAAAAATGTCACATACGAAGCGTTCAGGGCAGGTTGAAGCCCTGAGTTTTGACTTGCAGGCAGCATTTCTACATACGTTCATCTCAAGTTTTGGAACTTTGATCACGTTTAACATCTGACATCAGAACAGGATATAAATAACAGAAAATTACAAAAAGCAGAACACATCTCCTTTAATAACCTGCATCATCAGACTGATCTGAACTCTTGAAATGTTTCATCACAGCAACATAAAGTAGAAGCTTGTTAACACTGAGTGTAACTTTGCTCTTTTTAATCTGATATCTGTGCTGCTGTCAGGTCACATGACCCCCTCGCATATGTGAGAAATGTACAGCAGGCTGTGTGAACCAATCAGATCCCAGACTTGTATTTACTACAACAGCAATGACAACAGGAAGTTAGGAGACAAAACAGGAAATAGAGTAAACAAATAAATGGGCACATGAGGTCTGTACTGAGAGCAGGAACACATTATGAACCAATGGAGGCTCATAACTCCTCCTCCTCTTCCTCCTCCTCCTCCTCCTCCTCCTCCCACATTGTTCATGGTCATTTTGCATGTTTTTTGTGGTTCTTTGCAGGTTAATCTTGCCTCTAAAGTTCTGTTGTTGGTTGTTGAACTATTTTATTGATGTTGTAGAAGAAGAGGTTGTTAAAATCCTCTGCAAAGCTTCCTGCAGTAGCAGCAGATCCACACCAACCGTCTCTCCACACACATCCTACAAAACACAAGAAATATTACATGAGACACGTGCGATGCAGATTATAGTTTCCTAAAACATTTAAACTGCTTTACTAATAGAGTTTGCACTGAACAGCTGTTTTAGAAGAATTTAAATATAAATACTTTATATTAAAGGATTTGAGGAGAGAAATGGGACTTCTTTAATATCTTTAATGATGATTCCAGTGATATTCATATTGTTTCAGAAGATATTATTTCTTATTCAGACATATTTCAGTTGCTTCTGATACATGTTTTGTTTGAGATGTTCTTGTAATATTCCCATCATCATCACAAAGTAACATAAACAGGAGCAGTAAGAGGTGTGACTGCTTCTGTAGTCACATCATTATATTTCCATTTGACTTTATAATCTTCTCATTATATTCCTACAACATGTTTGCTGTGTATGTTTGGGAACTTTATAGATGAGATATAATGTATAAATGAGTCACTTATCACATTTGTTGTTGTTTTATTAAGCTGCATGTGAGGCTGCTCAGCTGTGCAGGAGCCACAAAAGCCTCCATACAAGGTTGATGTCTTTCAGTCTAAATAATGAAGTCCAGTCTGAGCTCCATCCTGGTCCTGGGCCTGGTCCTGGTCCTGGTCCTGGTCCTGGTCCTGGTCCTGAAGAGTGACTCTGTCTGAAGACTTTAATAGTTTTAGTCTCTACTGAGCTCATTAGTTGTAAAGTTGTGTTTTATCAAACTGAGTGACAGGTTGTATATTATTCCATCACAGGACGACTGTAGTTGTTTTCTTTAATGATCTATTGATTGATCATTTTATAACATGTTGATCATTATCACATATTCAGATCACTCGTTTTGTCACAAACACAAATATGTGTTTTAATATCGTGGAAAACTGGCAGATATTTATGTGAGAAGCTGTTAACAGAGACGTTTCTACTTAAAGATGATTTCAAACATCAGAATTGTTGGCAATTAATTTTCTGTCAATCTAATTGATTAATCAACTAATAATTTCAGCTCCACAGTTCTATCATGTGTAGTTGGGGTCAGTAACTATAGGAGGTTAATCAGCCGTGACTGCATGATGTTTATACTTTAGAAGAATATAATATTGATGATTAAATAATTAAGATAATTAAAGCATCATAATAAAATATATGTGCATTTTGCATCTCATTGGGAAACATTTTAAATAAAAGGTGTATTTTGTATTTCTGGCCTGATTGAAGCTTATAATGTTTTTTTTCTGCGGTGTCGATAAACTTTAACCATCAGATTAAAACTGTTACATTTAATGAAACTATCTTGTTATTTCCGGCAGTTTCAGGTCAGTTTTTCCTCCTTTTTCCACTTTCTACATATTTTAAAATAATGTCGGGACGAGATGTGTGAACGGATTTAAACGAGGCTGTTTTTCGTTGATGTGAAAGTGACGTTTAGCAGATTATTCATCACATACTTTGAAAGTTTATTGCAGGAATGTAAAAAAAGAATTTGCAACAAACGTTGGATGAATGTTCAGTTAAATATGAACACTGATCAGCGCGTAGAAAAGAAAAATGAAAGCGACCAACTTTAAAACTTTAAAAACTGTTTTAATTCTGAACAGAGAGGATTTTATTTATGGAACATATTCGTGTTATGATCCTTTTATTAGATGAACATTTATCCTGCAGACACGGAGCGAACAGCCGCGGTCCTCCGGGACTCACCGACACTGAGCTGCCTGCAGCAGCCGAGGATCGGCTCCTTCCGGCGGTGACTTCCAGCTCTGATCACCGCTGCTGCTTCTACTTCAAATGTTCATTAAACAGCAGCTTTAACAAACACACGACCTGTTTATTCACAAACGTGACATTTTAACCTTCTTTAAAAATCGCCTCTGACATGTTTAATTTTAATTCTTTTGATTCTTTTGATTCTCATAATAGCCTGCACGCGCCGACATTTTCTTAAAATAAAATATGTTATTATAATATTTTTTATCTTGAAAACGAAACGTTGCATCTCAAGTTATTTCTTCTCCTTTACAAAATAAAATCAAATAATTATTGTTATTTCAGTTCAGTTAGTTGCAGTTGTTTCTGGGTTATGTTGAAATGTTTTTTATGTGAAATCATGGCAAGAAAAACAATAATAATAATTATTATTATTATTTAAATTTCTGTTAAACTGCCAGTTCAGTTATGTTTCCATATTATTTTTCTGCACGTGCCTTTTAACACCAAAACACCAAACTACAAAATACATTTAATCAAAATTAAATAATATCTCCTCTGCAGGTTTTCTGTTTGAAATTCACATCTCATTAGTTTTATTAATTTGTCCTTAAATCACTAATTTACCTTCAACTCTCGACTCAGAGAAGAAAAAATGTTCACAAACAAGCTTCTGATGACAAAATGCAGACAAACTGTTTTTCTTTTCTAATTTCACTTCAGCAGAGTTTCAACACATGAAGAAAACTTTTTTTATTATTATTTTATTTCATTTTATTTATATTTTTTCCAAATCTGAACACAAGAAGTACAAAGGTTCTGTCTTTTTTTTTCCAGAGGAAACTAGTTGTACAGTTAGTGCATTCAATCCTAAAACGATGAAAAAATAGATCTGACTAAGAAGCAGAAGAAGAAGAAGAAGAAGAAGAAGAAGGAGAAGAGGAAGAAGAAGAAGAGGAAGAAGAAGAAGAAGTGCTACATAAGGAGATGATGAGGTAAATCTGTCCATGAAGAAGAAACAGAACAAACAGATGAACTGATGCAGTGAGAGAAACAAACAAACAGTCAACACATTATTATTATTATTATTATCATCATTATATACACATCAGATGCATAGAATACTTTTTCAAATCCATTTTTACATAAATACCTACATTTTTTTTGTTTTGTTTTGTTTTTTTTTTCAAAAAAAAAAAAAAAAAAAAAAAAAAAAAAGACAAAAACTACCAGCAGGGTTCAGGACTGAAAGTGAAAACTGCTCCAGGATCAGCTGACTCTTCACCCCTCAGTGAAAAACCACATGATACAAGTTTTACTGATTTTATGGCTCCGTTTGACTTTTATCTCCAATATTATCAATAATCCACTGCAGAGCTCTCATGATGACATTATTGTATTTAAAGTAGAATTCTGCTCATATTCTGTGTTTTTCTTATTATGAGCACAAATGTGTATTCATCCGCCGCTGAAAATAGTCCCCAACAAATGTATTATTTCCTCCTGTATGATGAACGCCTGTTAAACACTGCAGCGCTCGGCTGTTTCAGGGAATTTACTGAGCATTTTTTGAAATTTAAACTTTATGTTTGTGACGTGTTTTTAAAGATTTACATCACAGAAAAGGAGGAGAAGGAGGAAAATACAGAGACAAACTTGTTGGTTTTGTTTTTGTTTTGTTTTCATGGGATTTAATGATGATAATAAGAAGACAGAACAGGTGGAACTACAGTCGTTTTTCACTCAGGGGGAGTTTTACAAACAGAACAACACTCAGAGAGAAGACGACAGCTTCCTCCAGCAGGAAGTGAAAGAAAATTACAATTTAAAATCATCTGTCAGGTTTATTTAGGTTAAAGTTCAAAATCATGACTCTGTGATGTTTAATACATTCCAGGAGTTATTTTAATTCACCTTTTTTATCCTCTTCAGCTGCAGTTACTGGTTTTCCTACGTTTCCCAGAATGCTTTACAACAAAAGACAGAAAGAGCATGAACTGTCAACTTGTTAGAAAGTTGGAAAGTTGAGACTTTATCACCAGAAAACTGATTATTATTGTTATTATTGACATTATTTGACAGCGTGCAAAGCCTCATGGGATATGTTGTTGTTGGTTTTGAAACAGATTGATCAGTTCTTATCTGTTAAAATGACGACGTGTTCAGATTTTACAGTATGAACTAATTAATATAAAACAAAAAATATGAAAAATAACCTTCTGTGAGGAAATATGTTTATTTATTTACAGACGCTGGAAGCACAAAATATGTTTTCAAATCGAGAGAGAACTACTGTTTCTGTTGTATTAGTTTTTATTATTAGTTTGCTCTTCATATTAAACTCAGATGAGGGTCTTGAACTTATATTCTTCAACATAAAGAAGAATTATTTCATCGTAGAGGCTTTAATAACTTCATCATCAGTATTTAAAGTAAAAGTTGAAAATGTTCCAACAGATCAAAGTGCTTCATTCATCACAAGTCAACAGTTCACTTGTGCTCTTTAATTGGTTGGTGCAAGAAAAACCCATTTCATAATAAGTTATATTAAATGACATTTTATTTTCAGTGTAATTCAATAAGTTTCCTGTTTCAAGTTGAAATCGTCCAGTTTTTCCTCTCAGGACAACAGAAGCTGTCACGAGGAGGAAATTAAATAAAATGAAAAGTTTGAATCTGAACTGATTTATAAGCTGAACACTTTAACTGACAGTAAAATAACAGAAGTGAGATTTATATTAAAGTCAACATTTAAAATCTAAAGTTTATCAGCTTTTTCTTCACGGTTTTGTGAAGTTTGGATGACCACAAGAGATGATATATATATATATATTATATATATGTATGTAACATCTGGATAAACAGCAGCTGATCGTGACAGTTTCATTCATATTAATTGATTTCAGTGTAAAAGCTGCTGTGACTCAAACAGAAACCAATTGAACCTGAATCCAAAGCAAATATGATTTAATAATATTAAACAAGTTTATGACCTACTCAAAGCATATTTCAGCTTGTTTATTGATGATTAATCTCATGATGACCTCCACGTTTTTGACATTAAGAGACTAAAACTGATCGTTTTAAACTCTTAAAACATCTGGACTGTCAGAATAAAGACTCTGCTTTGACTAAATGGAGCCTGGAATGTAATAAACATAACAGCTGATGTGTTTTAGGAGTGTTTTTTTTTCCTTTAACGTCTCTCAGTTAAAGCAGCTTAAGTTCAAAGAAAACTTACAGAAGAGTTTCGGGTGAATGTTTCCACCTCTGTAACTCTCCCTGCTGGAAGAAGCTCGTGTTGTTCAGATGAGCAGATTTCCTGCGAGCCGGCGGCCGTCTGTTGCAGACAGACGCTCAGAAAAACCGACAGCGGAGCAGCTTTTCCTCACACGTTAAACTGTCTCTTCTTGTTTTTCTTTTTTTCTCTCTCTCTCCCAGGACGCTGGCTTCATTTGGCACCAAAATCAACCGTCGAGTGTTCAGTCAACAGCTGTGATCAAACCACAACTCTGACCATGTTTTTTTTTTGTTTTTTTGTTTTTTTTGCCTCTCAGAAGGAAAAAATGTCAAAAATCTCCTCGTCAGTCTGAATCCGACGGCGAGGTGATGCTCCGTCGGATCCTTTTTAAAGTTTTCATCCTCGTCCGTAACAGGTGAGTTTTAACTTCCTGCTGTTTGCATGAGAGCTGATGCCTTCAGGGACATCCATCAGTCCTCCGGAAATTCAGCTGTCCACGTGTGTGTGTGTGTGTGTGTGTGTGTGTGTGTGTTTGCTCGTCTTTCATCTATAAATCTCTGTAGAAACAGTGGATCAGATGTAATTAACTGTCTGAATGTCTCGACTGGTCAAAAAATAACGAATAGAACGTCAGATAAAGTCTTGATATTACTGTAATTATATTTTTTACAGTCTTTGCATGTTTATTATATCTTTGATTTAGTTTGACATTTTGACAGATTATTACATCTTAAACTAAGAGACAAAACTAATTTGAGCTGTGATCAAACTGTAAATTAAGATCCGGACAGATTTGAGGTTTTATTTGGTTTTGTTCATTTGAAATCAGCTGTTAATGTCAGAATAAAAAAGGTCCTTAAAGTCTAACAGTTGGTCAGTGAGGGCTTTAATGTTTCAGGGCGAACAACCAGTTTCACAGAGCGGCTCTGACACGGCGGCGGCGGCGGCGGCGTGTTTCATCAGTAATTGTTTGTGAAATAAACTGCAGATAAATCTGAGTCTCTGCAGCGCTGCGACATGCTCACACACGTGTCACCAGTACGCCGTTTGTTTGTTTTGATTAGTGAAACATTGAGCGTGTCACAAAATGAAGTAAAACAGGCTGCAGGGAAAACGATCAGTGACAACATCAACTTTTATACTTTCAGTTTGAAATTTAGGCTCCTTTTCTTTTCTTGTCCAAAAAGATTCAATTTCTTAATCGATAAAACTGTATAATAGTAAAGTATGTGAGCTTCTATGCATGTTTTACATAACATTCACAATAAAATAAAAATGTGTCTGGAAACATTAAATACTGTAACTGTGAGCATGTTGGTTTGTTTGTTTTATTACCAAATTAGGTAAAAAAAAATTTAAAAAAAAAAAACACTACTTATCCAGAGAAGTCATACGTACGACTCATGACCTCAATATTTATGACATTTTAGCTGCCAAAGTCGTTATAAAACACTTTTTTTTGTTGTTTGTTTCTTTGAAGAAATATAAAAGACGGAGTTAACTGTCATCTCAGGAAAAGATGTTTCTGTTCTCTTTAAATTTAAAGACACGTTTGTGTCATAAATTAAAGCTGTTCTTTGTTTTATGAATCTCGACTCACAGATTAATTACAGCTCAAATTTCTCTTTTTGTCCTGAACAAAACTGTTTCACATTAGTGACACAGAGAGTTAAAGTTAGCCTCATGGTGCGTTCAGGGTCTTTTACACAAGTGTGTGCACACGAAAAGCATAATATTTTGCTTAATTTCTTATAAAACTGACGATTTTGGCCATAAATCTGTCTTATTTAGACAACAGGATTCATATTTATGATGAACCTTGTACTTTGTTATGATGACAAACATGATTTGTGGAAGAGAAAAACTCATGAACTTGAGTTTAAAAAGATGAACCTGATCACTGAAATGAAGACAGTGAACTGTGTCTGTTAGCATCATTAGCCGAGTTAGCCGATCACGTTCATGAGTTTAACTGTTGACATAAAAACTGTTTACTGTGAGAAGCTTTGTTTCCTGCTTTCTTTAAACATGCAGAAAAGACGCCTGAACGCACCTTGAAAGTCATTCTGGTGTCTGTTTGATGCTTTAATTGATGCAACCGTGTGTGTGTGTGTGTGTATATGTGTGTGTGTGTTTATTGCAGTCTAGTCCTCGCTGATGACGTCGACGTCCTCAGCTCCGGGCTGCTGCGTGGCTGCTCTCCAGCGGCTGACGTGCTGGCTGCCCTTCCTCTTCTGCTGCGCCTCCGGAGACTCTTCCTCCAACTTCTGACGCTTGTGCTTCGTCCTGCGGTTCTGAAACCAAACCTTCACCTGGACGCGGAGACACAGAGAGAGGTCCGGATCAATACATGTCGGAAAAACAGAACACAATGTGACTTTATTGATTGAACTGATCAGAGGACGAGCGGTCGGTGCTGCTCCTGGTCTGATGCTCACTACAATCTTCACCTTAGAAGTCGAGCTGCAACCAAACATTATTGATTCATCTGCTGATTATTTTCTCCATGAATTAATTGATCATTTTGTCCATAAAATGTCAGAAAATAGTGAAAAATGCCCGTTTAGAGAACAAGATTACACCATCACCAACAGTCCAAACTCCAAAGATGTTCAGTTCATGTATGTAAAAGCTAAAAAGGAGGATTTTTCATGCAGGACGTATCTTTTAATTGCTTTATTAGTACTTCTACTTCAGTAAAGGATCTGAATACTTCTTCCACAGCTGGCAGCCACTACCACAACCACCACTAGTACTACTACTGCTGACAGTAATAATAATAATAATAAATGTGTAGGAGGCTCACAGTGATTTAATATCTTTCTGCTGGTAAAACATGAACCTGACATGCAGAAGTGTTAGAACACGTCCAGCCGAGTCGTCCCTGCAGACGTGAGACCTGCTGACTAAGAGCTCATGTTGCACAATCTGTCAGCGATCTGACATCATATATCTGTGTGACAGGATCCAGATCGACACGATACGATACTCGAGCGTCTCTCCCTCATGCGCTAGCCAAAAGCCCGGGGTGACACTTTCATATCAGATCCTCTCTGCGTGACGGATGCTGTGTAATTACGATGCTGATGTCACTCTGATAGATCCATCGGTGTTATCTCAACGCTGACGAGTCGGACAGTTAAAGACAAAAAAAGAAAATGTGTGAGGAGGTTATTTCCTGTTGGGCTGCTCTCGCTGACAACATGAAAGTAAAACTCTTCTTATCTTTGCAGGCTTAATTTGTAACATGGCATGGCGCTTTTAGAAGAGAGCGACTTTATCTAAACTCACAGAAAGATTAAGACTCACATCAGCATTTATAATACATCAAACTGAGCTGATTAAACTGAACCCCGCAGGCTGAACTGTTCATTACATGAAGCTAATTTAACTGCTCTCACAGCCGCAAATCAGTTCATCCTCTGAGGATCAGGAAATGTTATTTAACTGGAATCAGCTGAGAGAGCTTTTATGTTTGCTTCTCGTCTGCTATTTGATTTAAAACTGAGGAAGTTTTACTGCAGAAATAATCTCTTCTGTTCTCTTTACGGTGCCATTAATGTCGCTTCTAAGATGCATTTATATGATTTATATTTAACACAGAATTTTTTATACTGACTTTTAATAAATGTAGTTTTTAGTCGTATCTACTGTTCCAGGAGTTGCTGAATAAATTTCGTCGTACTGGAAATGCATTTTATTCTGTTTTATTTATTTATTTATATTATTCTGTAATTTTTTATTCACACTGCAGTCTAACTCTAATTTGTGTTATATTTAGTTGTTTCTATCTGGTTGTTACTGCTTCTATCAGGATCCAGACCGGGTCGACGGTCATGCTGGTGGTTCTGTGAGGTTTTTACTGGATCAGCTGAGCCTGATGGGAAATTAGTTAATAAATTTACCAGATGATGATGTTATATGAAAAGTCAGAGCAGATATTTCAGTTTATATCAGACTGACAGACCGAAAAATACAACAAATAATGATAAACTATTATTCTCTAACTAATAATACACTATATTCATTATACAATATCATAAACACATAATATAGAATATAACAGCTCATAACAGCTTCTCAGTGCCAACATCCACTGTAAAGGTCAAGTTTGGTAAATTACTACTAGTGCTGATCATAGTAGCAGTATTACTCCACATACCACTACCAGTCTTACTACTATTAATGTTACTACAAATGATATTAGTGCTATTACGTCACAGTTCACTCTGAATTACAGCTGCTATTTTTTTCGATGAATCAATTAATCTTTCAGTTTATAAAATGTGAAACATCACAATGTTTAAATGTCAAAATAACAAGTTTACTATCACATATGACAAAGAAAAGCTTTAAATCATCACATTTTTAAATTTTAGAAAAATGCAAAATTTGGGTATTTTTTCTTTAAAAAATGATTAAAACTAATCAAAACAGTTCCTGATTAATTTTCTGTCAATTGATTAAATCGATTGATGGTTGCAGATCTACTCTGAACTACAAACCTCATTAGATTATATAACACAACCTGTCAGTCACATTCAAAACTTTAAAAAAAAGTTTAAAATTACTTGAATTTTACTTAAAAATTTTATTTGAAATAAAAACAGATTTTAAAATGTGATTAATTTTTATCCATAAAATAGTGATTAAAACTGTCAGTGGAGTTACAAGTACAATATTTGACTATTTAATTTTGTTAAGTATAATTATAAAGTAGTATAAAGTAGAAATACTGAAGTAATAAGTAAATGTAATCTGTTATTTTCTACTACTAATAAAAACTGTGAAAACTGACAGAATTAAATGACAGAAGATGAATGAATGTTTTGCTGCTCAGTTTTTAAATGTATTTTCAGTGTTTTCCTGTCTGCAGTCGCCGTGTTTAACACTCAGCTGTGAACATGAGCTGACAGCCGATTATTAAAACTGATGTGAAGAGTTTTTTGAATCATCAGCCCTAAAATCTCTTGAAGGGAAGCAGATTACTGGGTGATTATCGTCTATAAATGCAAAGATTGCAAAAGGTCTAATTTCTGTCTGATTAATACCTGCTGATGGCTGTGATTCTCAGCTGATTGATGGATTACTCTCCCTCGCTCTCTTCCTGTCCTCTGTTGTGCAATTAGCTCATAAATAATCGTCAGTGATATCCAACGTCATCTCTCTGGCGTCAGGGCTCGTATAACCGCGGCTACTTGATGACAAACGCTGTCAATCATCGGCTGACAAAGAGCAGGAGGGAGCGTCTCGTACATGACTAACCATCGACTCACCTCCCCGCAACATTCCTGTGATCTGGATCAGCGCCAGCGGCCTTAAATACAACCTGTGTTTACCTTCAGATACACTGATCACCCGCGGTACCTGTCTGCAGGTAAACATCACTGATCAATCACTGGAAATTACACTGAAAAACTGTTCACAGACACAAACACAGAGACCACAAATAAAAAGCAGCTGTCAATCACTGAGCAAAGCACCAGGTTCAGTCCTGTGTACTAATACACAGCAGTAATAGTACTTTGTAGTACTTAAAGTACTTTATTTATATGAACATCACTGATTATTGATTTTTTATTTTTCCAAGTATGAAGAGACCAACTGTTGTCAGTATTAAGTTCATTCTGCTGCTTTATCAATTATTTTTTACTTTATTAATTAATTTCATGTTATAATTGTATATTATAGCATTTTACTTTATATAATTTTATTTTATTTTAATTTATTTCATTTTATTTTAATAAAATTCCTGATGAGATCACACTAATTATTGTAAATGTTATTCATTCATTCATATTTCTTTATAATAATTATAATTATTACTATTTCTTTATAACAATTCCCCTAAACAGTTAAATACTTGATTTCAGAATTTCTCTTTTTGTTATTTATTCATTCATTCATTCATTCATTCATTCATTCATACTCCAGAAATCTTTATTTTGTGCTTTATTTCTGGCCATTTGGTTTTCATTTATTCATCCATGCATTGATTCATTCAGTCATTCGTTTATTCATATTTAACTTGACTTTTATGAAAATCTCCACAAAAATAATTGAAGTTATTCATTCATGCGTTCATTCATCTGAAGAAAGATTCATGTTTTGTTTAGCTGAACTGTTTCCTAGACGATTCTTATTCATCCATTCATGCATCCATGATTGATGAATTACTTTAATAATTCACTGATGTTCTGCATTCATTCATTCATTCATTCATTCATTCATTCGCTCATATTTTCTGGAAGAAAATTTTGTATTTGGCTATTTTTCACTGGACTGTTTTTATCCATTCATTTATTCATTTATTCATTTGATCATTCATATGTAATTTTTAATTTCTTTATGAGAATTTATTTGTCATTCATACGTTCATATTATTTGTACAGAATTGTTTCATTTGGCTTCTTTTTCCCTGAACAATTTTTATTCATCCAAATTTATTGATGCGATTATTTGATATGATTATTTATATATGAATTAAATTCAAATTTTCTATTTGTCATTTATTCATTCAGTCATCTTTTCTGGTAGAAATGGTCACGTTCTGTTTAGCCATTTTTTCAGAATTGTTTTTTTTTCATCCATTCATTCATTTCATTCATTCGTCTTTTCAGCAGTCTTTGACATTTTACGATATGCGTTACGACACAGCAAAAGGTTTCAGTCAGTTAAAAACAAAGCTCACTGAGTCTGTTGTTGCGATTCATATTTTAGCTTCTGTCGTGGCTCAAAAACTGACATTTATAGAAAAGTTTGGTCTCATGTTGAACCGAAGCGTCTGCAGATTAATTCCAGACCTGATATGTTTTGATCCACTAAAGTTAAACACCATACGAGATGAATAAATCCCCGTTTTTGTATTCTTTGCCGCCATCTTGACTGTAAACACCTGGCAGATCTTCTTCTAGTTCATTCTGTGATAGTTTTAGGAACAAACTGATGTGTTTTGTTTAGCTTTAGCTTTAGCTTCATCCATTCATTCTATTTACTAATAATCCTTTTTTTTTATCCAGTGTCTGATAAATTTATAAGTATTTTCACTGTAATTTAATTAAAAGATAATAAACTACAACCCGTCCCTCCATTTCCCATCATGCCTACCTGTGTCTCGGTCAGGCACAGACCGCTCGCCAGCTGTTTCCTCTCGGCTCCGACCACGTAGTGATTCTTCTCGAAGGCTCGTTCCAGACGGAGGAGCTGCGATGGCGAGAACGCCGTCCGGATCCTTTTGGGTTTCCTGGAGAACGGACCGTGAAGCAGCATGTTCTCCGGACTGCCGTCGTCTCCTGAAAAACACGACGAACAAACACAGTCAGCAAACCACGAAAATCTGCCACGAAACATCGTCTGAGAGGCTGAAAGTTTGAATTAACGGTCAGAAAAGGTTGATTTGTTGAGACAAAATGTATAACATGACTGTTTCTGATTATGTTAAAATATTTAAAATTAGAAGAAATACCCCTTTTTTGCAAATTTCCTTTGAATAAAATGTTTATTTTTCCACCCATGTGTTCATCCAGTCATTCATTATTTATATTTAATTCTATGAAATTTCTTTATGCTACCTAATATTTTACATCATTTCACAGTTTGTCATTAATTCATATTTTCTGTACAAAATTGTCTTTTTTTTGTTTGTTTGTTTGTTTGATTTTTTTGTTAATCTGCCAAATAATCTCTTGATTAATTGTTTGGTCTCTAAAATGTCAGAAAATAGTTTAAAAATGTAGATTATAATTTCCCTGAAGGATTGGTTATATTGTTATTGTCTAGAAACATCAAAAAATTGTGAAAAAAAATATCACAAATGTCTTCAAATGATTCGTTTCGTCCGCCAGCAGCACAAAATCCAATGACATTCAATTTACAATCACATAAAACAGAGAAACGCAGTAAACAACTGAAACAATTAATCAGTTATTAAAACTGTTGCCAATTTCTGTAGATCACCTAATCAATAGACTTCCACCTCAAGACAAAGCCTCCCCCCAAGACTAGTCTGCATGACACAATTATTAACGTAATTAACCTCAACCATGAAACAATCTAAACCCTAAAACAGTCCCTTTGACGAAGTGAGGACCCGACAAAATGTCCCCATAAAACTGAAACTCACAAAGGACGCAGTACAAGAAATGCTGATTATTGTTTGTGCTGCAAAGAGAAATAAATTTAAATGAAGACAGATATGATGCGGGAAGTGTGTGTTCTTGTCTTTCTATCTTTGTGAGGACCTATTTCAGTTTTAAACAAAGTGAGGACGGGTCCTCACTAGATCCATAGATCTGTTTAAAGGTTAACACTTTAAGGTTAAGGTTATAATTAGGTTAGTTTAGGGTTTAGTAGTGTCGTGTGTTTCTGGAGGAATATGCAGACGGGGCCAGTCGTACCGGGGTCGTGATCTTACTCCCTGTCGGACGGAGTTTATTAGCTGATTTAGTCTTTTGATTTAAAGTTCAATTGTTGTTGGTATATATATAACTAGACTGTTTATACAAAACTAGATTTCTGTTGTTTTGTGGCCTTTCTCATAAATAATTGTGATATTAATTATTTGTCATACTTCCGTTTTGCCCTGGATTTTCTTGGGGAAGTAACAGGCTCAGTAGTGCATTATGTCAGTTAGGGTCCTCACAAGGATAGAAAGACGTGCGTGTGTGTGTGTGTGTGTGTGTGTGTGTGTGTGTGTCAGTACTGTTTGTTCAGGTTAATCTGATCAAACATCGACTGTTTTTATTGCATCAGATATTTGTGTTTGGATCTGCAGTAAAACCGCAGACTGAAATCTGAGTCGATCCACCGCCACCGCATCACCGCAGCGTGATGTCATCACCCCCCCCACCCCCCCCACCCTCCCTCTTATTTAGATTTATCATATTCTGATATAAATTGTTGCACATGTTTAGTTACTTTTCTGCATCTTAATATAAACGACAAACATTCTCTGGTTGTAGTTTTGAGAGAAGTAAAGAAATCACACAAGTCACATTCAGATATTCACACCTGAACTCGTCTTTCAACAGTATTGATTAACACGATTAACATTCATGACTCATTTTACTGTTTCTACTTTGTTATTGTAACGTTTGTCTTTGACTGAGTCGAGTCAAAGAGGAATTTCTGTTACTATGTGACAAAGTTTCTTGAATCTTGAATCTTAAACTGAATAACTTCACTGCAGGAACTTGTAATAGAAGTTTTCACAATGTTTAAACTTTTTGTAGACATTACAATTCATTGATTATGGAGAAAAATACCCTGCAGATTAATTGATAACAGTAAACATTAATTGCATCTCTTGGTGATATTGTTTGCTTGTGATGAAATGTGTTCAGAGAGTTTTATTGTACTTTTTACTCAACGTTTATCTGCCAGCTGGAGTTCAGTTTTACATGCTAAACATACAAAAATATAAAACATATATAATGTATTACTGTTGTTTAAACTACTAAAACTTCACCTGAACCAACTACACTCTATTAAATAAAGTTAGTGCATAAATATTTACTCAAGAATATTTTCCTGCTAATAATAAAGTGAAATATTAACTGCAAGTCTGTAAAAGGCTGTTTTGTTGTTGCCGTAGTGCTAATTTTAGTGTAAGGGATTTGACTTCATACCACAGAAACGATCGCAGGTTAAATAAAAAAGAAACTAATTTGTTTATCAGACGTTGACGTGCGGTGAAGTAAACCCCGTCTGACCCGTGTCGAGCGAGACAAAGACGGTAAAAACTGGACGTTGCGTCTCTCTTTGTGACACACGCAACATCTGCTTTATTTTTTCTGTTTATTGAAATCGTACGTAAATCTTTCAATATATTTTACATAAAAACAAATCCATGCACGAGTTCCCCTTCAACTGCTGCTGCTCGGCTGAAAGGAGGCCGCCGCCGCCGACACGCCACACGCAAAAAAGTCGGTTGATTCGCGGCTTCGAGGAGGCGAGGAGGACAATGATGGCGTGCAGAAAGCCAGACACGTGATCTCGCCTTTTATCCAGCGTTAGCTTTCTATGAAGTCATATTCATATGCAAACCGTGAGTCGGGAATTGTGACCGATGGCGCTTCAGCTTGCAAATGTGACGGTTGATTTCTGTTGAATGTCAAATTAGCCGAGACGACGCTTTAATGTAACAACGGCGTCGAGTTTACAGGAAGGTGAGAGAACGTCTGCTGGTTCAGTTTCGGTCCTCCGAAACTACAAACCGTCTTTGGATAAATCACAGATTAAAGATTTGATTAAAATAATATTCATCAAACTAGAAGAGACGTAAGAGAAATAATCAGCTGCAGAGAAACAGCTAATAACATCTGCTGAAATCCTCCGTCTGCAGGATTTAACACGAAGCTCCATGAAACATCTGCTCATTTAAATCAGCATCCGACACCAGCTAACGAAACTTATACTTGATGAGTATTTTACAGGCTAATTCCAGTATTTTTAGACACAATGCATGAACTGGACCAGCTTTAAGCCAAGAGGGAAAGAAAGACAGAAAGAAAGAAAAAATGACAGAAACGTTCAAAATGTGAAAACAGAAAGTTTCCTTTTGGTGTTTTTAAGTGATCAGATAACGATTCAACCAACGACTGAAACAGGTTGTTAAAGAAAAAGCAGTCAAGTATGTAAAAAGTGTTCATTACACACCTGTATACACACTGTCAACATTCCCAGTAAATATATTTATTAGTTAAATAAGAGTTAAATCAGGTTAATTACAGTTATGTTTTAGACTTAATAAATTTAATTTTGACTAGTTTTATGCCAAAAAAGAAAGAATGAGGGTGAAAAATGACAGATAAAAAAACACAAAAAGAACATTTTGCTGACTTTGCTGCGGTTAAACTGTCATAAATAATCTTGTTCTTGTGACTAAATAACTAAACAAACCCAAAGTTGTTTCTCAGCTGCGACTCACAGGTGTAACCTTCCTGTTTTCAGTCTGTCATGAACTTTAGTTAGAAGGTTTTAAAGACAGCACTGTAAGGAGGTAATGACAGCATGCTGCAGCCTAATGGTGGTAAATACACCCTGGCAACAACAACAACAACAACAACAACCAGGTTTCAAAGAATTCCTGCTGCGACTTCACATAAGAACATAGAAGCAGAAGGACAGAGAAACTATCATTTAAGACATTTTGAATGTTCAACAGAGATTTCTCTTTTTCAGATGTTTATAGTATATTTATACTTTCTTCTCTCACTTCACTGAAGCCATTTTCAAACCTGAAACTCAACGTTTTTATTATGGCTGCATCATTTTAGACACATTTCTTCCAAACTTCAGCCTGATGGATTTGGCATCTTTGGAAACTTGGAGCAAAGTTTCTGTATTTGTTTCTGAAGACGTTTCCAGCGGAGGATGTTGTTTAAAAGCTTTCTCTGCGTTTCCATCCACCTCGCTGCCACTTATCTGTCGGATCAGTCTAAACCAGCTCAACTGTCCTCAGTGAAACCTCTGAAGTACCTCAGCAGCCTTAAAATTTATGATGTTCACCAATCTTGATTTGCAAATTTGCAATTTAATAGAACAGAATAGAATGCCTTTATCATCGTCATTGCACGGCGGTACAACGAGTTTGAAGGTGCAACTTCCTGAAAGGTGCTAGATAAGAACAGATATAAATAGAACTACAAGAACAGATAAAAAAAAAAAAAAAACACTCTTGAATATACACAATTCATATATGCTGAACACCTCAGATACACGTTGTACTTTCACACATCCGTTCTTGTGTACTTCCTCTACGTGCACACGTCCATGCAGATGTAGCCACAACTCCTGGATACATGCAGACATATCAGGTAAAAATAAACCGACATTCACAGTTGGATGGTCAGTACTGCACATGTTGCACACATGTGAAGCAGTAAAACATAAAGAAGGTGTTTGGTGGATGTCGGGAGAGCAGAGTAAAGAGCTGTAAATGGTTTTCCTTCTCAGTTTGGTTCTGCTTAGACAGATTAGTTTGTTCAGAGCTGGAAAAGTTCTGCAAACATAAAACTAAAATCAGACACAACGAGCCAGTCGGACAAACTGCAGGAGAAAAATGTTTCCTTGAATATTCAGACACTCGGATGTCTAACATGGAAGAAAACTCGATGTATTTGCATTTGTTGTCTGTGTCTACGTCCAAGTTTGCATTACAAATTTAGCACAAATTATAGCAAACAAGAATGACAAAAAAAGAGGTAAAGATATAGAAGTCAGTGCGACGTTTCCATCCACATGTAGCTCAAATCTTTAACTGAATTTCTGGGAAATTACCAAAAGAAAATGTAGCGAATGTTTGTTTCAGTCGGTGTCATTAAACCGTCGCAGAAGAAGAAGAAACAACGAGATGACGTCATCAAGAGAGCGACAGTCAAAGCTCAGACGATGGAAAACATGATGGAAATGAGACGTGTCTGTTAGTTTCATGTGTTGATGATCTGATGTTTTTAGCTCTTCAGTGACGTTTAAGTCACATGATTCATGTACGTCATCGTTTATTCACTCAGTCTCTTTATCCACACAGCTATGTAGGTTAATTGGTGACTCTAAATTGAACACACCCAACATCTACGCACTCATCCCTCCTTCATTTTAAATCAGCGGATGTATGATGTTCTTTCCCTCCACTCTGCCTCTGATTCCTCATCAACAACAGTTTATCTCATCCGTCTTTATAAGAAAGTAGCTGCAAACGCGGTGAAATGTGACTTTTAGTTGCTCCCACTCTTAAACACATGTAGAACTAAATTTGTATTGTTCAGAAATTTCGCCAAAAAAGAGGTTAAAACGCCTATTTTGAGATTTAGAGGTTTGTTGAAAACAGAGAGGCTGCAGAGAGACGAGGACATATTTTCTGTGTCAGGATTCTTCTGACAAACAGTTTCAGCTGCTGTGATGACAGAAGAAGAAGAAGAAAAGGAGGTGAGGAATGTAAACAGAAGCAGGTGATGAAAGTGGACTATGACCTGTCAATCAAACGGGTTGATTGGTGGAATAGATGTTTTTTTTTCATCTGTTCAGCTGTGCTGGATGCT